>NW_026777552.1:612598-918897 GCF_028023285.1 Balaenoptera ricei
TTTGTATTCACAGTGCTCCATGGCCCCTGTAATCACAGTGCTCCATGACAACATTCATCACAATGCTCCAAGACCACTGTCATCACAATGCCCCATGACGCCTGCCATCACAAATCTCCAAGGCCTCTCTTACCAAAAAGCTCCATGTCCCCTGGCATCACAAAGATCTCTGCCCATATCATCACAATGCTCCTTGTCACCTTTGATCACAATGCTCCATGCCCTTTCATCACAATGCTCCAGAATTCTTGTCATCACAATGTTCCTTGACCGTGTCATCACAATGCTCCATGACCCTTGTCATCACAAAGCTCCATGACCCCTGTCATCACAATGATCCATGACTGCTTTCCTCACAGTGCTCCAGTACCCTTTTCATCACAATGCTCCATGCCATTGTCAGCACAATTCTCCTTGGACCCTGTCATCAAAATGCTCCATCCCCTTTTCATCACAATGCTCCAGATAGCCTATCATTACAATGCTCCATGTCCGTGTCATCACAATGCTCCATGCCGTTGTCATCACAATGCTCCATGGCCCCTGGAATCACCATGCTCCATGCCCTTGTCATCACAATGCTCCAGAACACTTGTCATCATAATACTCCATTCCCGTGTCATCCCATTGCTCAATGACACTTGTCATCAAAATGTTCCTTGGCCTTTGTCATCACAGTGCTCCATGATACCTTATTTCAAAATTCTACATGACCACCGTCATCACAATGCAAGATGACCAATGTCATCACAATGCCCCAGGACACGTGTCATCACATTTCGCCTTGGCCCTTGTCATCTCAAGGCTGTATGAACCGTGTCATCACTAGGTTCCAGGACACTTGTCATCACAGTGATCCATGACCACATTCATCACAATGCTCCATGAACTCTGTTATCTCAATGCTCCATGGCCTTTGTATTCACAATGCTCCATTTTCCCGATAATCGCGTTGCTCCATGAACACTTTCATCACAATGCTCCTGGACCACTGTCACCATAATGCCCCATGACGTCTCTCATCACTGTGCTCCAAGGCCACTCTCATCAAAATGCTCCAGGATCTGTGTCAGCACAATATTGCATGACACTTGTCATCACAATGCTCCATGATCCCTGGAATCACAATGATCCCTGCCAATGTCATGACAATGCTCCATGTCTCCTGTCATCACAATGCTCCATGCCCTTGTCATCACAATGCTCCAGGTCTGTTGTCATCACCATGCTTCATGCCCGTGTCATCACAATGCTCCATGAATCTTGTCTTCACAATGCTCCATGGCCCATGTCATCCCAATGCTCCATGACCACTGTCATCACAATTCTCCAAGGCCCCTCTCATCACAATGCTCCACGACACTTGTCATCACATTGCTCCATAACACCTGTCATCACAGTGTTCCCTGCCCATGTCATCACAATGCTCCATGTCCCCTATAATCACAATGCTCCATGCCTGTTTCCTCACAATGCTCCAGAATTCTTGTCATCACAATGTTCCATGACGGTGGCATCACAATGCTCCATGGCCCTTGTCATCACAATGCTCCAGAATTCTTGTCATCACAATGTTCCATGACCGTGTCATCACAATGCTACATGACCCTGGTCATCACAGTTCTCCATGACCTTTGTCATCACAATGCTCTATGTCGCTTTTCATCACAATTCTCAATGACCAATTTAATCATAACGCTCGCTGACCATTTTCCTCACATTTCTCTGTGATTACAATTCCCCATGGCCCCTTTCTTCACAATGCTCCATGATGCCTGTCATCACAAAGCTCCATGGCTTTTGTTTTCACAATGCTCCAGGACCAGTTTCATCACAGTACTCCATCCCCCTTGTCATCACAGTGCACAATGAAACCTTTCATTACAATGCTCCATGACACTTGTCATCACAATGCTCCATGGCCTTTATAGTCACAATGCTCCCAGGCATTTTCATCACGATGTTCCATGAAAACTTTCATCACATTTCTCCATGACCATTGTCATCACAATAGTCCATACCCTTGTCAACACAATGCTGCATAATCCCTTTCATCACAATTCTCCATGACTGCTGTCATCACAATAATCCAGGACAATTTTCATAACAATGCTTCATGCCCCCTGTCATCACAGTGCTCCATGACACCTTTCATCACAATTCCTAGATGATCAATGTCATCACAATGCCCCATGACACCTGTCGTCACAATTCGCTATGACCCTTGTCATCACAATACTCGATGAACCGTGTCATCACAGTGTTCCAGGACACATGTCATCACGATGATCCATGACGACTTTCATCACAATGCTCCAATACACCTGTCATCACAATGCTCCATGGCCCCTGTTATCATATTGCTCCATGATCTCTTTCATCACAATGCTCCATGACCACTGTCATCACCATGCCTCATGACGCCTGTCATCTCAATGCTCCATGGCCCCTTTCATCACAATGCTCCATGAACCCAGTCATCACAATGTTCCCTGCCCTTTTCATCACAATGCTCCATGGGCCCTGTCATCACAATGCTCCATGCCCTTGTCATCAAAATGCTCCAGAACTCTTGTCATCATAATGTTCCATGCCAATGGCATCAAAATGCCCCATGACACTTGTCATCACAATGTTCCATGGCCCCTGTCATCACAATGCTCCATGCCAATGTCATCAAAATGCCCCATGACACTTGTCATCACAATGCTCCATGGCCTTTGTCATCACAATGTTCCATGGCCCCTGTCATCACAGTGCTCCATGATACCTTTCATCACAATTCTAGATGACCACTGTCATCACAATGCCCTATGACAGATGTCATCACAATTCGCCATGGTCCTTGACATCACAATGCTCCATGAACCGTGACATCACAAGGTTCCAGGACACTTGTCATCACAATGATCCATGATCACTTCCATCACAATGCTCCATGAACCCTGACATCTCAATGCTCCATAGCCTTTGTATTCACAGTGCTCCATGGCCCCTGTAATCACAGTGCTCCATGACAACATTCATCACAATGCTCCAAGACCACTGTCATCACAATGCCCCATGACGCCTGCCATCACAAATCTCCAAGGCCTCTCTTACCAAAAAGCTCCATGTCCCCTGGCATCACAAAGATCTCTGCCCATATCATCACAATGCTCCTTGTCACCTTTGATCACAATGCTCCATGCCCTTTCATCACAATGCTCCAGAATTCTTGTCATCACAATGTTCCTTGACCGTGTCATCACAATGCTCCATGACCCTTGTCATCACAAAGCTCCATGACCCCTGTCATCACAATGATCCATGACTGCTTTCCTCACAGTGCTCCAGTACCCTTTTCATCACAATGCTCCATGCCATTGTCAGCACAATTCTCCTTGGACCCTGTCATCAAAATGCTCCATCCCCTTTTCATCACAATGCTCCCGATAGCCTATCTTTACAATGCTCCATGTCCGTGTCATCACAATGCTCCATGCCGTTGTCATCACAATGCTCCATGGCCCCTGTAATCACCATGCTCCATGCCCTTGTCATCACAATGCTCCAGAACACTTGTCATCATAATACTCCATTCCCGTGTCATCCCATTGCTCAATGATACATGTCATCAAAATGTTCCTTGGCCTTTGTCATCACAGTGCTCCATGATACCTTATTTCAAAATTCTACATGACCACCGTCATCACAATGCAAGATGACCAATGTCATCACAATGCCCCAGGACACGTGTCATCACATTTCGCCTTGGCCCTTGTCATCTCAAGGCTGTATGAACCATGTCATCACTAGGTTCCAGGACACTTGTCATCACAGTGATCCATGACCACTTTCATCACAATGCTCCATGAACTCTGTTATCTCACTGCTCCATGGCCTTTGTATTCACAATGCTCCATTTTCCCGATAATCGCGTTGCTCCATGAACACTTTCATCACAATGCTCCTGGACCACTGTCACCATAATGCCCCATGACGTCTCTCATCACTGTGCTCCAAGGCCACTCTCATCAAAATGCTCCATGATCTGTGTCAGCACAATATTGCATGACACTTGTCATCACAATGCTCCATGATCCCTGGAATCACAATGATCCCTGCCAATGTCATGACAATGCTCCATGTCTCCTGTCATCACAATGCTCCATGCCCTTGTCATCACAATGCTCCAGGTCTGTTGTCATCACCATGCTTCATGCCCGTGTCATCACAATGCTCCATGAATCTTGTCTTCACAATGCTCCATGACCACTGTCATCACAATTCTCCAAGGCCCCTCTCATCACAATGCTCCTCGACACTTGTCATCACATTGCTCCATAACACCTGTCATCACAGTGTTCCCTGCCCATGTCATCACAATGCTCCTTGTCCCCTATAATCACAATGCTCCATGCATGTTTCCTCACAATGCTCCAGAATTCTTGTCATCACAATGTTCCATGACCGTGGCATCACAATGCTCCATGGCCCTTGTCATCACAATGCTCCAGAATTCTTGTCATCACAATGTTCCATGACCGTGTCATCACAATGCTACATGACCCTGGTCATCACATTTCTCCATGGCCTTTGTCATCACAATGCTCTATGTCGCTTTTCATCACAATTCTCAATGACCACTTTAATCATAACGCTCGCTGACCATTTTCATCACATTTCTCTATTGTCATTACAATTCCCCATGGCCCCTTTCTTCACAATGCTCCATGATGCCTGTCATCACAAAGCTCCATGGCTTTTGTTTTCACAATGCTCCAGGACCAGTTTCATCACAATACTCCATCCCCCTTGTCATCACAGTGCACAATGAAACCTTTCTTTACAATGCTCCATGACACTTGTCTTCACAATGCTCCATGGCCTTTATAGTCACAATGCTGCCAGGCATTTTCATCACGATGTTCCATGAAAACTTTCATCACATTTCTCCATGACCATTGTCATCACAATAGTCCATACCCTTGTCAACACAATGCTGCATAATCCCTGTCATCACAATTCTCCATGACTGCTGTCATCACAATAATCCAGGACAATTTTCATAAAAATTCCTCATGCCCCCAGTCATCACAGTGCTCCATGACACCTTTCATCACAATTCCTAGATGATCAATGTTATCACAATGCCCCATGACACCTGTCGTCACAATTCGCTATGACCCTTGTCATCACAATACTCGATGAACCGTGTCATCACAGTGTTCCAGGACACATGTCATCACGATGCTCCATGGCCCCTGTTATCATATTGCTCCATGATCTCTTTCATAACAATGCTCCATGACCACTGTCATCACCATGCCTCATGACGCCTGTCATCTCAATGCTCCATGGCCCCTTTCATCACAATGCTCCATGAACCCAGTCATCACAATGTTCCCTGCCCTTTTCATCACAATGCTCCATGGGCCCTGTCATCACAATGCTCCATGCCCCTGTCATCAAAATGCTCCAGAACTCTTGTCATCATAATGCTCCATGCCAATGGCATCAAAATGCCCCATGACACTTGTCATCACAATGATCCATGGCCCCTGTCATCACAATGCTCCATGCCAATGTCATCAAAATGCCCCATGACACTTGTCATCACAATGCTCCATGGCCTTTGTCATCACAATGTTCCATGGCCCCTGTCATCACAGTGCTCCATGATACCTTTCATCACAATTCTAGATGACCACTGTCATCACAATGCCCCATGACAGATGTCATCACAATTCGCCATGGTCCTTGACATCACAATGCTCCATGAACCGTGACATCACAAGGTTCCAGGACACTTGTCATCACAATGATCCATGATCACTTCCATCACAATGCTCCATGAACCCTGACATCTCAATGCTCCATAGCCTTTGTATTCACAGTGCTCCATGGCCCCTGTAATCACAGTGCTCCATGACAACATTCATCACAATGCTCCAAGACCACTGTCATCACAATGCCCCATGACGCCTGCCATCACAAATCTCCAAGGCCTCTCTTACCAAAAAGCTCCATGTCCCCTGGTATCACAAAGATCTCTGCCCATATCATCACAATGCTCCTTGTCACCTTTGATCACAATGCGCCATGCCCTTTCATCACAATGCTCCAGAATTCTTGTCATCACAATGTTCCTTGACCGTGTCATCACAATGCTCCATGACCCTTGTCATCACAAAGCTCCATGACCCCTGTCATCACAATGATCCATGACTGCTTTCCTCACAGTGCTCCAGTACCCTTTTCATCACAATGCTCCATGCCATTGTCAGCACAATTCTCCTTGGACCCTGTCATCAAAATGCTCCATCCCCTTTTCATCACAATGCTCCCGATAGCCTATCATTACAATGCTCCATGTCCGTGTCATCACAATGCTCCATGCCGTTGTCATCACAATGCTCCATGGCCACTGTAATCACCATGCTCCATGCCCTTGTCATCACAATGCTCCAGAACACTTGTCATCATAATACTCCATTCCCGTGTCATCCCATTGCTCAATGACACTTGTCATCAAAATGTTCCTTGGCCTTTGTCATCACAGTGCTCCATGATACCTTATTTCAAAATTCTACATGATCACCGTCATCACAATGCAAGATGACCAATGTCATCACAATGCCCCAGGACACGTGTCATCACATTTCGCCTTGGCCCTTGTCATCTCAAGGCTGTATGAACCATGTCATCACTAGGTTCCAGGACACTTGTCATCACAGTGATCCATGACCACTTTCATCACAATGCTCCATGAACTCTGTTATCTCAATGCTCCATGGCCTTTGTATTCACAATGCTCCATTTTCCCGATAATCGCGTTGCTCCATGAACACTTTCATCACAATGCTCCTGGAGCACTGTCACCATAATGCCCCATGACGTCTCTCATCACTGTGCTCCAAGGCCACTCTCATCAAAATGCTCCATGATCTGTGTCAGCACAATATTGCATGACACTTGTCATCACAATGCTCCATGATCCCTGGAATCACAATGATCCCTGCCAATGTCATGACAATGCTCCATGTCTCCTGTCATCACAATGCTCCATGCCCTTGTCATCACAATGCTCCAGGTCTGTTGTCATCACCATGCTTCATGCCCGTGTCATCACAATGCTCCATGAATCTTGTCTTCACAATGCTCCATGGCCCATGTCATCCCAATGCTCCATGACCACTGTCATCACAATTCTCCAAGGCCCCTCTCATCACAATGCTCCACGACACTTGTCATCACATTGCTCCATAACACCTGTCATCACAGTGTTCCCTGCCCATGTCATCACAATGCTCCATGTCCCCTATAATCACAATGCTCCATGCCTGTTTCCTCACAATGCTCCAGAATTCTTGTCATCACAATGTTCCATGACAGTGGCATCACAATGCTCCATGGCCCTTGTCATCACAATGCTCCAGAATTCTTGTCATCACAATGTTCCATGACCGTGTCATCACAATGCTACATGACCCTGGTCATCACAATTCTCCATGACCTTTGTCATCACAATGCTCTATGTCGCTTTTCATCACAATTCTCAATGACCAATTTAATCATAACGCTCGCTGACCATTTTCCTCACATTTCTCTGTCATTACAATTCCCCATGGCCCCTTTCTTCACAATGCTCCATGATGCCTGTCATCACAAAGCTCCATGGCTTTTGTTTTCACAATGCTCCAGGACCAGTTTCATCACAGTACTCCATCCCCCTTGTCATCACAGTGCACAATGAAACCTTTCATTACAATGCTCCATGACACTTGTCATCACAATGCTCCATGGCCTTTATAGTCACAATGCTCCCAGGCATTTTCATCACGATGTTCCATGAAAACTTTCATCACATTTCTCCATGACCATTGTCATCACAATAGTCCATACCCTTGTCAACACAATGCTGCATAATCCCTGTCATCACAATTCTCCATGACTGCTGTCATCACAATAATCCAGGACAATTTTCATAACAATGCTTCATGCCCCCTGTCATCACAGTGCTCCATGACACCTTTCATCACAATTCCTAGATGATCAATGTCATCACAATGCCCCATGACACCTGTCGTCACAATTCGCTATGACCCTTGTCATCACAATACTCGATGAACCGTGTCATCACAGTGTTCCAGGACACATGTCATCACGATGATCCATGACGACTTTCATCACAATGCTCCAATACACCTGTCATCACAATGCTCCATGGCCTCTGTTATCATATTGCTCCATGATCTCTTTCATCACAATGCTCCATGACCACTGTCATCACCATGCCTCATGACGCCTGTCATCTCATTGCTCCATGGCCCCTTTCATCACAATGCTCCATGAACCCAGTCATCACAATGTTCCCTGCCCTTTTCATCACAATGCTCCATGGGCCCTGTCATCACAATGCTCCATGCCCTTGTCATCAAAATGCTCCAGAACTCTTGTCATCATAATGCTCCATGCCAATGGCATCAAAATGCCCCATGACACTTGTCATCACAATGTTCCATGGCCCCTGTCATCACAATGCTCCATGCCAATGTCATCAAAATGCCCCATGACACTTGTCATCACAATGCTCCATGGCCTTTGTCATCACAATGTTCCATGGCCCCTGTCATCACAGTGCTCCATGATACCTTTCATCACAATTCTAGATGACCACTGTCATCACAATGCCCTATGACAGATGTCATCACAATTCGCCATGGTCCTTGACATCACAATGCTCCATGAACCGTGACATCACAAGGTTCCAGGACACTTGTCATCACAATGATCCATGATCACTTCCATCACAATGCTCCATGAACCCTGACATCTCAATGCTCCATAGCCTTTGTATTCACAGTGCTCCATGGCCCCTGTAATCACAGTGCTCCATGACAACATTCATCACAATGCTCCAAGACCACTGTCATCACAATGCCCCATGACGCCTGCCATCACAAATCTCCAAGGCCTCTCTTACCAAAAAGCTCCATGTCCCCTGGCATCACAAAGACCTCTGCCCATATCATCACAATGCTCCTTGTCACCTTTGATCACAATGCTCCATGCCCTTTCATCACAATGCTCCAGAATTCTTGTCATCACAATGTTCCTTGACCGTGTCATCACAATGCTCCATGACCCTTGTCATCACAAAGCTCCATGACCCCTGTCATCACAATGATCCATGACTGCTTTCCTCACAGTGCTCCAGTACCCTTTTCATCACAATGCTCCATGCCATTGTCAGCACAATTCTCCTTGGACCCTGTCATCAAAATGCTCCATCCCCTTTTCATCACAATGCTCCAGATAGCCTATCATTACAATGCTCCATGTCCGTGTCATCACAATGCTCCATGCCGTTGTCATCACAATGCTCCATGGCCCCTGGAATCACCATGCTCCATGCCCTTGTCATCACAATGCTCCAGAACACTTGTCATCATAATACTCCATTCCCGTGTCATCCCATTGCTCAATGACACTTGTCATCAAAATGTTGCTTGGCCTTTGTCATCACAGTGCTCCATGATACCTTATTTCAAAATTCTACATGACCACCGTCATCACAATGCAAGATGACCAATGTCATCACAATGCCCCAGGACACGTGTCATCACATTTCGCCTTGGCCCTTGTCATCTCAAGGCTGTATGAACCGTGTCATCACTAGGTTCCAGGACACTTGTCATCACAGTGATCCATGACCACTTTCATCACAATGCTCCATGAACTCTGTTATCTCAATGCTCCATGGCCTTTGTATTCACAATGCTCCATTTTCCCGATAATCGCGTTGCTCCATGAACACTTTCATCACAATGCTCCTGGACCACTGTCACCATAATGCCCCATGACGTCTCTCATCACTGTGCTCCAAGGCCACTCTCATCAAAATGCTCCATGATCTGTGTCAGCACAATATTGCATGACACTTGTCATCACAATGCTCCATGATCCCTGGAATCACAATGATCCCTGCCAATGTCATGACAATGCTCCATGTCTCCTGTCATCACAATGCTCCATGCCCTTGTCATCACAATGCTCCAGGTCTGTTGTCATCACCATGCTTCATGCCCGTGTCATCACAATGCTCCATGAATCTTGTCTTCACAATGCTCCATGACCACTGTCATCACAATTCTCCAAGGCCCCTCTCATCACAATGCTCCTCGACACTTGTCATCACATTGCTCCATAACACCTGTCATCACAGTGTTCCCTGCCCATGTCATCACAATGCTCCTTGTCCCCTATAATCACAATGCTCCATGCATGTTTCCTCACAATGCTCCAGAATTCTTGTCATCACAATGTTCCATGACCGTGGCATCACAATGCTCCATGGCCCTTGTCATCACAATGCTCCAGAATTCTTGTCATCACAATGTTCCATGACCGTGTCATCACAATGCTACATGACCCTGGTCATCACATTTCTCCATGGCCTTTGTCATCACAATGCTCTATGTCGCTTTTCATCACAATTCTCAATGACCACTTTAATCATAACGCTCGCTGACCATTTTCCTCACATTTCTCTATTGTCATTACAATTCCCCATGGCCCCTTTCTTCACAATGCTCCATGATGCCTGTCATCACAAAGCTCCATGGCTTTTGTTTTCACAATGCTCCAGGACCAGTTTCATCACAATACTCCATCCCCCTTTTCATCACAGTGCACAATGAAACCTTTCATTACAATGCTCCATGACACTTGTCTTCACAATGCTCCATGGCCTTTATAGTCACAATGCTGCCAGGCATTTTCATCACGATGTTCCATGAAAACTTTCATCACATTTCTCCATGACCATTGTCATCACAATAGTCCATACCCTTGTCAACACAATGCTGCATAATCCCTTTCATCACAATTCTCCATGACTGCTGTCATCACAATAATCCAGGACAATTTTCATAACAATTCTTCATGCCCCCAGTCATCACAGTGCTCCATGACACCTTTCATCACAATTCCTAGATGATCAATGTTATCACAATGCCCCATGACACCTGTCGTCACAATTCGCTATGACCCTTGTCATCACAATACTCGATGAACCGTGTCATCACAGTGTTCCAGGACACATGTCATCACGATGCTCCATGGCCCCTGTTATCATATTGCTCCATGATCTCTTTCATCACAATGCTCCATGACCACTGTCATCACCATGCCTCATGACGCCTGTCATCTCAATGCTCCATGGCCCCTTTCATCACAATGCTCCATGAACCCAGTCATCACAATGTTCCCTGCCCTTTTCATCACAATGCTCCATGGGCCCTGTCATCACAATGCTCCATGCCCTTGTCATCAAAATGCTCCAGAACTCTTGTCATCATAATGCTCCATGCCAATGGCATCAAAATGCCCCATGACACTTGTCATCACAATGATCCATGGCCCCTGTCATCACAATGCTCCATGCCAATGTCATCAAAATGCCCCATGACACTTGTCATCACAATGCTCCATGGCTTTTGTCATCAAAATGCTCCAGAACTCTTGTCATCATAATGCTCCATGCCAATGGCATCAAAATGCCCCATGACACTTGTCATCACAATGATCCATGGCCCCTGTCATCACAATGCTCCATGCCAATGTCATCAAAATGCCCCATGACACTTGTCATCACAATGCTCCATGGCCTTTGTCATCACAATGTTCCATGGCCCCTGTCATCACAGTGCTCCATGATACCTTTCATCACAATTCTAGATGACCACTGTCATCACAATGCCCCATGACAGATGTCATCACAATTCGCCATGGTCCTTGACATCACAATGCTCCATGAACCGTGACATCACAAGGTTCCAGGACACTTGTCATCACAATGATCCATGATCACTTCCATCACAATGCTCCATGAACCCTGACATCTCAATGCTCCATAGCCTTTGTATTCACAGTGCTCCATGGCCCCTGTAATCACAGTGCTCCATGACAACATTCATCACAATGCTCCAAGACCACTGTCATCACAATGCCCCATGACGCCTGCCATCACAAATCTCCAAGGCCTCTCTTACCAAAAAGCTCCATGTCCCCTGGCATCACAAAGATCTCTGCCCATATCATCACAATGCTCCTTGTCACCTTTGATCACAATGCTCCATGCCCTTTCATCACAATGCTCCAGAATTCTTGTCATCACAATGTTCCTTGACCGTGTCATCACAATGCTCCATGACCCTTGTCATCACAAAGCTCCATGACCCCTGTCATCACAATGATCCATGACTGCTTTCCTCACAGTGCTCCAGTACCCTTTTCATCACAATGCTCCATGCCATTGTCAGCACAATTCTCCTTGGACCCTGTCATCAAAATGCTCCATCCCCTTTTCATCACAATGCTCCAGATAGCCTATCATTACAATGCTCCATGTCCGTGTCATCACAATGCTCCATGCCGTTGTCATCACAATGCTCCATGGCCCCTGGAATCACCATGCTCCATGCCCTTGTCATCACAATGCTCCAGAACACTTGTCATCATAATACTCCATTCCCGTGTCATCCCATTGCTCAATGACACTTGTCATCAAAATGTTCCTTGGCCTTTGTCATCACAGTGCTCCATGATACCTTATTTCAAAATTCTACATGACCACCGTCATCACAATGCAAGATGACCAATGTCATCACAATGCCCCAGGACACGTGTCATTACATTTCGCCTTGGCCCTTGTCATCTCAAGGCTGTATGAACCGTGTCATCACTAGGTTCCAGGACACTTGTCATCACAGTGATCCATGACCACATTCATCACAATGCTCCATGAACTCTGTTATCTCAATGCTCCATGGCCTTTGTATTCACAATGCTCCATTTTCCCGATAATCGCGTTGCTCCATGAACACTTTCATCACAATGCTCCTGGAACACTGTCACCATAATGCCCCATGACGTCTCTCATCACTGTGCTCCAAGGCCACTCTCATCAAAATGCTCCATGATCTGTGTCAGCACAATATTGCATGACACTTGTCATCACAATGCTCCATGATCCCTGGAATCACAATGATCCCTGCCAATGTCATGACAATGCTCCATGTCTCCTGTCATCACAATGCTCCATGCCCTTGTCATCACAATGCTCCAGGTCTGTTGTCATCACCATGCTTCATGCCCGTGTCATCACAATGCTCCATGAATCTTGTCTTCACAATGCTCCATGGCCCATGTCATCCCAATGCTCCATGACCACTGTCATCACAATTCTCCAAGGCCCCTCTCATCACAATGCTCCACGACACTTGTCATCACATTGCTCCATAACACCTGTCATCACAGTGTTCCCTGCCCATGTCATCACAATGCTCCATGTCCCCTATAATCACAATGCTCCATGCCTGTTTCCTCACAATGCTCCAGAATTCTTGTCATCACAATGTTCCATGACGGTGGCATCACAATGCTCCATGGCCCTTGTCATCACAATGCTCCAGAATTCTTGTCATCACAATGTTCCATGACCGTGTCATCACAATGCTACATGACCCTGGTCATCACAGTTCTCCATGACCTTTGTCATCACAATGCTCTATGTCGCTTTTCATCACAATTCTCAATGACCAATTTAATCATAACGCTCGCTGACCATTTTCCTCACATTTCTCTGTCATTACAATTCCCCATGGCCCCTTTCTTCACAATGCTCCATGATGCCTGTCATCACAAAGCTCCATGGCTTTTGTTTTCACAATGCTCCAGGACCAGTTTCATCACAGTACTCCATCCCCCTTGTCATCACAGTGCACAATGAAACCTTTCATTACAATGCTCCATGACACTTGTCATCACAATGCTCCATGGCCTTTATAGTCACAATGCTCCCAGGCATTTTCATCACGATGTTCCATGAAAACTTTCATCACATTTCTCCATGACCATTGTCATCACAATAGTCCATACCCTTGTCAACACAATGCTGCATAATCCCTTTCATCACAATTCTCCATGACTGCTGTCATCACAATAATCCAGGACAATTTTCATAACAATGCTTCATGCCCCCTGTCATCACAGTGCTCCATGACACCTTTCATCACAATTCCTAGATGATCAATGTCATCACAATGCCCCATGACACCTGTCGTCACAATTCGCTATGACCCTTGTCATCACAATACTCGATGAACCGTGTCATCACAGTGTTCCAGGACACATGTCATCACGATGATCCATGACGACTTTCATCACAATGCTCCAATACACCTGTCATCACAATGCTCCATGGCCCCTGTTATCATATTGCTCCATGATCTCTTTCATCACAATGCTCCATGACCACTGTCATCACCATGCCTCATGACGCCTGTCATCTCAATGCTCCATGGCCCCTTTCATCACAATGCTCCATGAACCCAGTCATCACAATGTTCCCTGCCCTTTTCATCACAATGCTCCATGGGCCCTGTCATCACAATGCTCCATGCCCTTGTCATCAAAATGCTCCAGAACTCTTGTCATCATAATGCTCCATGCCAATGGCATCAAAATGCCCCATGACACTTGTCATCACAATGTTCCATGGCCCCTGTCATCACAATGCTCCATGCCAATGTCATCAAAATGCCCCATGACACTTGTCATCACAATGCTCCATGGCCTTTGTCATCACAATGTTCCATGGCCCCTGTCATCACAGTGCTCCATGATACCTTTCATCACAATTCTAGATGACCACTGTCATCACAATGCCCTATGACAGATGTCATCACAATTCGCCATGGTCCTTGACATCACAATGCTCCATGAACCGTGACATCACAAGGTTCCAGGACACTTGTCATCACAATGATCCATGATCACTTCCATCACAATGCTCCATGAACCCTGACATCTCAATGCTCCATAGCCTTTGTATTCACAGTGCTCCATGGCCCCTGTAATCACAGTGCTCCATGACAACATTCATCACAATGCTCCAAGACCACTGTCATCACAATGCCCCATGACGCCTGCCATCACAAATCTCCAAGGCCTCTCTTACCAAAAAGCTCCATGTCCCCTGGCATCACAAAGATCTCTGCCCATATCATCACAATGCTCCTTGTCACCTTTGATCACAATGCTCCATGCCCTTTCATCACAATGCTCCAGAATTCTTGTCATCACAATGTTCCTTGACCGTGTCATCACAATGCTCCATGACCCTTGTCATCACAAAGCTCCATGACCCCTGTCATCACAATGATCCATGACTGCTTTCCTCACAGTGCTCCAGTACCCTTTTCATCACAATGCTCCATGCCATTGTCAGCACAATTCTCCTTGGACCCTGTCATCAAAATGCTCCATCCCCTTTTCATCACAATGCTCCCGATAGCCTATCTTTACAATGCTCCATGTCCGTGTCATCACAATGCTCCATGCCGTTGTCATCACAATGCTCCATGGCCCCTGTAATCACCATGCTCCATGCCCTTGTCATCACAATGCTCCAGAACACTTGTCATCATAATACTCCATTCCCGTGTCATCCCATTGCTCAATGATACATGTCATCAAAATGTTCCTTGGCCTTTGTCATCACAGTGCTCCATGATACCTTATTTCAAAATTCTACATGACCACCGTCATCACAATGCAAGATGACCAATGTCATCACAATGCCCCAGGACACGTGTCATCACATTTCGCTTTGGCCCTTGTCATCTCAAGGCTGTATGAACCATGTCATCACTAGGTTCCAGGACACTTGTCATCACAGTGATCCATGACCACTTTCATCACAATGCTCCATGAACTCTGTTATCTCAATGCTCCATGGCCTTTGTATTCACAATGCTCCATTTTCCCGATAATCGCGTTGCTCCATGAACACTTTTATGACAATGCTCCTGGACCACTGTCACCATAATGCCCCATGACGTCTCTCATCACTGTGCTCCAAGGCCACTCTCATCAAAATGCTCCATGATCTGTGTCAGCACAATATTGCATGACACTTGTCATCACAATGCTCCATGATCCCTGGAATCACAATGATCCCTGCCAATGTCATGACAATGCTCCATGTCTCCTGTCATCACAATGCTCCATGCCCTTGTCATCACAATGCTCCAGGTCTGTTGTCATCACCATGCTTCATGCCCGTGTCATCACAATGCTCCATGAATCTTGTCTTCACAATGCTCCATGACCACTGTCATCACAATTCTCCAAGGCCCCTCTCATCACAATGCTCCTCGACACTTGTCATCACATTGCTCCATAACACCTGTCATCACAGTGTTCCCTGCCCATGTCATCACAATGCTCCTTGTCCCCTATAATCACAATGCTCCATGCATGTTTCCTCACAATGCTCCAGAATTCTTGTCATCACAATGTTCCATGACCGTGGCATCACAATGCTCCATGGCCCTTGTCATCACAATGCTCCAGAATTCTTGTCATCACAATGTTCCATGACCGTGTCATCACAATGCTACATGACCCTGGTCATCACATTTCTCCATGGCCTTTGTCATCACAATGCTCTATGTCGCTTTTCATCACAATTCTCAATGACCACTTTAATCATAACGCTCGCTGACCATTTTCATCACATTTCTCTATTGTCATTACAATTCCCCATGGCCCCTTTCTTCACAATGCTCCTTGATGCCTGTCATCACAAAGCTCCATGGCTTTTGTTTTCACAATGCTCCAGGACCAGTTTCATCACAATACTCCATCCCCCTTGTCATCACAGTGCACAATGAAACCTTTCATTACAATGCTCCATGACACTTGTCTTCACAATGCTCCATGGCCTTTATAGTCACAATGCTGCCAGGCATTTTCATCACGATGTTCCATGAAAACTTTCATCACATTTCTCCATGACCATTGTCATCACAATAGTCCATACCCTTGTCAACACAATGCTGCATAATCCCTTTCATCACAATTCTCCATGACTGCTGTCATCACAATAATCCAGGACAATTTTCATAACAATGCTTCATGCCCCCTGTCATCACAGTGCTCCATGACACCTTTTATCACAATTCCTAGATGATCAATGTTATCACAATGCCCCATGACACCTGTCGTCACAATTCGCTATGACCCTTGTCATCACAATACTCGATGAACCGTGTCATCACAGTGTTCCAGGACACATGTCATCACGATGCTCCATGGCCCCTGTTATCATATTGCTCCATGATCTCTTTCATCACAATGCTCCATGACCACTGTCATCACCATGCCTCATGACGCCTGTCATCTCAATGCTCCATGGCCCCTTTCATCACAATGCTCCATGAACCCAGTCATCACAATGTTCCCTGCCCTTTTCATCACAATGCTCCATGGGCCCTGTCATCACAATGCTCCATGCCCCTGTCATCAAAATGCTCCAGAACTCTTGTCATCATAATGCTCCATGCCAATGGCATCAAAATGCCCCATGACACTTGTCATCACAATGATCCATGGCCCCTGTCATCACAATGCTCCATGCCAATGTCATCAAAATGCCCCATGACACTTGTCATCACAATGCTCCATGGCCTTTGTCATCACAATGTTCCATGGCCCCTGTCATCACAGTGCTCCATGATACCTTTCATCACAATTCTAGATGACCACTGTCATCACAATGCCCCATGACAGATGTCATCACAATTCGCCATGGTCCTTGACATCACAATGCTCCATGAACCGTGACATCACAAGGTTCCAGGACACTTGTCATCACAATGATCCATGATCACTTCCATCACAATGCTCCATGAACCCTGACATCTCAATGCTCCATAGCCTTTGTATTCACAGTGCTCCATGGCCCCTGTAATCACAGTGCTCCATGACAACATTCATCACAATGCTCCAAGACCACTGTCATCACAATGCCCCATGACGCCTGCCATCACAAATCTCCAAGGCCTCTCTTACCAAAAAGCTCCATGTCCCCTGGTATCACAAAGATCTCTGCCCATATCATCACAATGCTCCTTGTCACCTTTGATCACAATGCGCCATGCCCTTTCATCACAATGCTCCAGAATTCTTGTCATCACAATGTTCCTTGACCGTGTCATCACAATGCTCCATGACCCTTGTCATCACAAAGCTCCATGACCCCTGTCATCACAATGATCCATGACTGCTTTCCTCACAGTGCTCCAGTACCCTTTTCATCACAATGCTCCATGCCATTGTCAGCACAATTCTCCTTGGACCCTGTCATCAAAATGCTCCATCCCCTTTTCATCACAATGCTCCCGATAGCCTATCATTACAATGCTCCATGTCCGTGTCATCACAATGCTCCATGCCGTTGTCATCACAATGCTCCATGGCCCCTGTAATCACCATGCTCCATGCCCTTGTCATCACAATGCTCCAGAACACTTGTCATCATAATACTCCATTCCCGTGTCATCCCATTGCTCAATGACACTTGTCATCAAAATGTTCCTTGGCCTTTGTCATCACAGTGCTCCATGATACCTTATTTCAAAATTCTACATGACCACCGTCATCACAATGCAAGATGACCAATGTCATCACAATGCCCCAGGACACGTGTCATCACATTTCGCCTTGGCCCTTGTCATCTCAAGGCTGTATGAACCATGTCATCACTAGGTTCCAGGACACTTGTCATCACAGTTATCCATGACCACTTTCATCACAATGCTCCATGAACTCTGTTATCTCAATGCTCCATGGCCTTTGTATTCACAATGCTCCATTTTCCCGATTATCGCGTTGCTCCATGAACACTTTCATCACAATGCTCCTGGAATACTGTCACCATAATGCCCCATGACGTCTCTCATCACTGTGCTCCAAGGCCACTCTCATCAAAATGCTCCATGATCTGTGTCAGCACAATATTGCATGACACTTGTCATCACAATGCTCCATGATCCCTGGAATCACAATGATCCCTGCCAATGTCATGACAATGCTCCATGTCTCCTGTCATCACAATGCTCCATGCCCTTGTCATCACAATGCTCCAGGTCTGTTGTCATCACCATGCTTCATGCCCGTGTCATCACAATGCTCCATGAATCTTGTCTTCACAATGCTCCATGGCCCATGTCATCCCAATGCTCCATGACCACTGTCATCACAATTCTCCAAGGCCCCTCTCATCACAATGCTCCACGACACTTGTCATCACATTGCTCCATAACACCTGTCATCACAGTGTTCCCTGCCCATGTCATCACAATGCTCCATGTCCCCTATAATCACAATGCTCCATGCCTGTTTCCTCACAATGCTCCAGAATTCTTGTCATCACAATGTTCCATGACAGTGGCATCACAATGCTCCATGGCCCTTGTCATCACAATGCTCCAGAATTCTTGTCATCACAATGTTCCATGACCGTGTCATCACAATGCTACATGACCCTGGTCATCACAATTCTCCATGACCTTTGTCATCACAATGCTCTATGTCGCTTTTCATCACAATTCTCAATGACCAATTTAATCATAACGCTCGCTGACCATTTTCCTCACATTTCTCTGTCATTACAATTCCCCATGGCCCCTTTCTTCACAATGCTCCATGATGCCTGTCATCACAAAGCTCCATGGCTTTTGTTTTCACAATGCTCCAGGACCAGTTTCATCACAGTACTCCATCCCCCTTGTCATCACAGTGCACAATGAAACCTTTCATTACAATGCTCCATGACACTTGTCATCACAATGCTCCATGGCCTTTATAGTCACAATGCTCCCAGGCATTTTCATCACGATGTTCCATGAAAACTTTCATCACATTTCTCCATGACCATTGTCATCACAATAGTCCATACCCTTGTCAACACAATGCTGCATAATCCCTGTCATCACAATTCTCCATGACTGCTGTCATCACAATAATCCAGGACAATTTTCATAACAATGCTTCATGCCCCCTGTCATCACAGTGCTCCATGACACCTTTCATCACAATTCCTAGATGATCAATGTCATCACAATGCCCCATGACACCTGTCGTCACAATTCGCTATGACCCTTGTCATCACAATACTCGATGAACCGTGTCATCACAGTGTTCCAGGACACATGTCATCACGATGATCCATGACGACTTTCATCACAATGCTCCAATACACCTGTCATCACAATGCTCCATGGCCCCTGTTATCATATTGCTCCATGATCTCTTTCATCACAATGCTCCATGACCACTGTCATCACCATGCCTCATGACGCCTGTCATCTCAATGCTCCATGGCCCCTTTCATCACAATGCTCCATGAACCCAGTCATCACAATGTTCCCTGCCCTTTTCATCACAATGCTCCATGGGCCCTGTCATCACAATGCTCCATGCCCTTGTCATCAAAATGCTCCAGAACTCTTGTCATCATAATGCTCCATGCCAATGGCATCAAAATGCCCCATGACACTTGTCATCACAATGTTCCATGGCCCCTGTCATCACAATGCTCCATGCCAATGTCATCAAAATGCCCCATGACACTTGTCATCACAATGCTCCATGGCCTTTGTCATCACAATGTTCCATGGCCCCTGTCATCACAGTGCTCCATGATACCTTTCATCACAATTCTAGATGACCACTGTCATCACAATGCCCTATGACAGATGTCATCACAATTCGCCATGGTCCTTGACATCACAATGCTCCATGAACCGTGACATCACAAGGTTCCAGGACACTTGTCATCACAATGATCCATGATCACTTCCATCACAATGCTCCATGAACCCTGACATCTCAATGCTCCATAGCCTTTGTATTCACAGTGCTCCATGGCCCCTGTAATCACAGTGCTCCATGACAACATTCATCACAATGCTCCAAGACCACTGTCATCACAATGCCCCATGACGCCTGCCATCACAAATCTCCAAGGCCTCTCTTACCAAAAAGCTCCATGTCCCCTGGCATCACAAAGATCTCTGCCCATATCATCACAATGCTCCTTGTCACCTTTGATCACAATGCTCCATGCCCTTTCATCACAATGCTCCAGAATTCTTGTCATCACAATGTTCCTTGACCGTGTCATCACAATGCTCCATGACCCTTGTCATCACAAAGCTCCATGACCCCTGTCATCACAATGATCCATGACTGCTTTCCTCACAGTGCTCCAGTACCCTTTTCATCACAATGCTCCATGCCATTGTCAGCACAATTCTCCTTGGACCCTGTCATCAAAATGCTCCATCCCCTTTTCATCACAATGCTCCCGATAGCCTATCTTTACAATGCTCCATGTCCGTGTCATCACAATGCTCCATGCCGTTGTCATCACAATGCTCCATGGCCCCTGTAATCACCATGCTCCATGCCCTTGTCATCACAATGCTCCAGAACACTTGTCATCATAATACTCCATTCCCGTGTCATCCCATTGCTCAATGATACATGTCATCAAAATGTTCCTTGGCCTTTGTCATCACAGTGCTCCATGATACCTTATTTCAAAATTCTACATGACCACCGTCATCACAATGCAAGATGACCAATGTCATCACAATGCCCCAGGACACGTGTCATCACATTTCGCTTTGGCCCTTGTCATCTCAAGGCTGTATGAACCATGTCATCACTAGGTTCCAGGACACTTGTCATCACAGTGATCCATGACCACTTTCATCACAATGCTCCATGAACTCTGTTATCTCAATGCTCCATGGCCTTTGTATTCACAATGCTCCATTTTCCCGATAATCGCGTTGCTCCATGAACACTTTCATCACAATGCTCCTGGACCACTGTCACCATAATGCCCCATGACGTCTCTCATCACTGTGCTCCAAGGCCACTCTCATCAAAATGCTCCATGATCTGTGTCAGCACAATATTGCATGACACTTGTCATCACAATGCTCCATGATCCCTGGAATCACAATGATCCCTGCCAATGTCATGACAATGCTCCATGTCTCCTGTCATCACAATGCTCCATGCCCTTGTCATCACAATGCTCCAGGTCTGTTGTCATCACCATGCTTCATGCCCGTGTCATCACAATGCTCCATGAATCTTGTCTTCACAATGCTCCATGACCACTGTCATCACAATTCTCCAAGGCCCCTCTCATCACAATGCTCCTCGACACTTGTCATAACATTGCTCCATAACACCTGTCATCACAGTGTTCCCTGCCCATGTCATCACAATGCTCCTTGTCCCCTATAATCACAATGCTCCATGCATGTTTCCTCACAATGCTCCAGAATTCTTGTCATCACAATGTTCCATGACCGTGGCATCACAATGCTCCATGGCCCTTGTCATCACAATGCTCCAGAATTCTTGTCATCACAATGTTCCATGACCGTGTCATCACAATGCTACATGACCCTGGTCATCACATTTCTCCATGGCCTTTGTCATCACAATGCTCTATGTCGCTTTTCATCACAATTCTCAATGACCACTTTAATCATAACGCTCGCTGACCATTTTCATCACATTTCTCTATTGTCATTACAATTCCCCATGGCCCCTTTCTTCACAATGCTCCATGATGCCTGTCATCACAAAGCTCCATGGCTTTTGTTTTCACAATGCTCCAGGACCAGTTTCATCACAATACTCCATCCCCCTTGTCATCACAGTGCACAATGAAACCTTTCATTACAATGCTCCATGACACTTGTCTTCACAATGCTCCATGGCCTTTATAGTCACAATGCTGCCAGGCATTTTCATCACGATGTTCCATGAAAACTTTCATCACATTTCTCCATGACCATTGTCATCACAATAGTCCATACCCTTGTCAACACAATGCTGCATAATCCCTTTCATCACAATTCTCCATGACTGCTGTCATCACAATAATCCAGGACAATTTTCATAACAATGCTTCATGCCCCCTGTCATCACAGTGCTCCATGACACCTTTTATCACAATTCCTAGATGATCAATGTTATCACAATGCCCCATGACACCTGTCGTCACAATTCGCTATGACCCTTGTCATCACAATACTCGATGAACCGTGTCATCACAGTGTTCCAGGACACATGTCATCACGATGCTCCATGGCCCCTGTTATCATATTGCTCCATGATCTCTTTCATCACAATGCTCCATGACCACTGTCATCACCATGCCTCATGACGCCTGTCATCTCAATGCTCCATGGCCCCTTTCATCACAATGCTCCATGAACCCAGTCATCACAATGTTCCCTGCCCTTTTCATCACAATGCTCCATGGGCCCTGTCATCACAATGCTCCATGCCCCTGTCATCAAAATGCTCCAGAACTCTTGTCATCATAATGCTCCATGCCAATGGCATCAAAATGCCCCATGACACTTGTCATCACAATGATCCATGGCCCCTGTCATCACAATGCTCCATGCCAATGTCATCAAAATGCCCCATGACACTTGTCATCACAATGCTCCATGGCCTTTGTCATCACAATGTTCCATGGCCCCTGTCATCACAGTGCTCCATGATACCTTTCATCACAATTCTAGATGACCACTGTCATCACAATGCCCCATGACAGATGTCATCACAATTCGCCATGGTCCTTGACATCACAATGCTCCATGAACCGTGACATCACAAGGTTCCAGGACACTTGTCATCACAATGATCCATGATCACTTCCATCACAATGCTCCATGAACCCTGACATCTCAATGCTCCATAGCCTTTGTATTCACAGTGCTCCATGGCCCCTGTAATCACAGTGCTCCATGACAACATTCATCACAATGCTCCAAGACCACTGTCATCACAATGCCCCATGACGCCTGCCATCACAAATCTCCAAGGCCTCTCTTACCAAAAAGCTCCATGTCCCCTGGTATCACAAAGATCTCTGCCCATATCATCACAATGCTCCTTGTCACCTTTGATCACAATGCGCCATGCCCTTTCATCACAATGCTCCAGAATGATTGTCATCACAATGTTCCTTGACCGTGTCATCACAATGCTCCATGACCCTTGTCATCACAAAGCTCCATGACCCCTGTCATCACAATGATCCATGACTGCTTTCCTCACAGTGCTCCAGTACCCTTTTCATCACAATGCTCCATGCCATTGTCAGCACAATTCTCCTTGGACCCTGTCATCAAAATGCTCCATCCCCTTTTCATCACAATGCTCCCGATAGCCTATCATTACAATGCTCCATGTCCGTGTCATCACAATGCTCCATGCCGTTGTCATCACAATGCTCCATGGCCCCTGTAATCACCATGCTCCATGCCCTTGTCATCACAATGCTCCAGAACACTTGTCATCATAATACTCCATTCCCGTGTCATCCCATTGCTCAATGACACTTGTCATCAAAATGTTCCTTGGCCTTTGTCATCACAGTGCTCCATGATACCTTATTTCAAAATTCTACATGACCACCGTCATCACAATGCAAGATGACCAATGTCATCACAATGCCCCAGGACACGTGTCATCACATTTCGCCTTGGCCCTTGTCATCTCAAGGCTGTATGAACCATGTCATCACTAGGTTCCAGGACACTTGTCATCACAGTTATCCATGACCACTTTCATCACAATGCTCCATGAACTCTGTTATCTCAATGCTCCATGGCCTTTGTATTCACAATGCTCCATTTTCCCGATTATCGCGTTGCTCCATGAACACTTTCATCACAATGCTCCTGGAATACTGTCACCATAATGCCCCATGACGTCTCTCATCACTGTGCTCCAAGGCCACTCTCATCAAAATGCTCCATGATCTGTGTCAGCACAATATTGCATGACACTTGTCATCACAATGCTCCATGATCCCTGGAATCACAATGATCCCTGCCAATGTCATGACAATGCTCCATGTCTCCTGTCATCACAATGCTCCATGCCCTTGTCATCACAATGCTCCAGGTCTGTTGTCATCACCATGCTTCATGCCCGTGTCATCACAATGCTCCATGAATCTTGTCTTCACAATGCTCCATGGCCCATGTCATCCCAATGCTCCATGACCACTGTCATCACAATTCTCCAAGGCCCCTCTCATCACAATGCTCCACGACACTTGTCATCACATTGCTCCATAACACCTGTCATCACAGTGTTCCCTGCCCATGTCATCACAATGCTCCATGTCCCCTATAATCACAATGCTCCATGCCTGTTTCCTCACAATGCTCCAGAATTCTTGTCATCACAATGTTCCATGACAGTGGCATCACAATGCTCCATGGCCCTTGTCATCACAATGCTCCAGAATTCTTGTCATCACAATGTTCCATGACCGTGTCATCACAATGCTACATGACCCTGGTCATCACAATTCTCCATGACCTTTGTCATCACAATGCTCTATGTCGCTTTTCATCACAATTCTCAATGACCAATTTAATCATAACGCTCGCTGACCATTTTCCTCACATTTCTCTGTCATTACAATTCCCCATGGCCCCTTTCTTCACAATGCTCCATGATGCCTGTCATCACAAAGCTCCATGGCTTTTGTTTTCACAATGCTCCAGGACCAGTTTCATCACAGTACTCCATCCCCCTTGTCATCACAGTGCACAATGAAACCTTTCATTACAATGCTCCATGACACTTGTCATCACAATGCTCCATGGCCTTTATAGTCACAATGCTCCCAGGCATTTTCATCACGATGTTCCATGAAAACTTTCATCACATTTCTCCATGACCATTGTCATCACAATAGTCCATACCCTTGTCAACACAATGCTGCATAATCCCTGTCATCACAATTCTCCATGACTGCTGTCATCACAATAATCCAGGACAATTTTCATAACAATGCTTCATGCCCCCTGTCATCACAGTGCTCCATGACACCTTTCATCACAATTCCTAGATGATCAATGTCATCACAATGCCCCATGACACCTGTCGTCACAATTCGCTATGACCCTTGTCATCACAATACTCGATGAACCGTGTCATCACAGTGTTCCAGGACACATGTCATCACGATGATCCATGACGACTTTCATCACAATGCTCCAATACACCTGTCATCACAATGCTCCATGGCCTCTGTTATCATACTGCTCCATGATCTCTTTCATCACAATGCTCCATGACCACTGTCATCACCATGCCTCATGACGCCTGTCATCTCATTGCTCCATGGCCCCTTTCATCACAATGCTCCATGAACCCAGTCATCACAATGTTCCCTGCCCTTTTCATCACAATGCTCCATGGACCCTGTCATCACAATGCTCCATGCCCTTGTCATCAAAATGCTCCAGAACTCTTGTCATCATAATGCTCCATGCCAATGGCATCAAAATGCCCCATGACACTTGTCATCACAATGTTCCATGGCCCCTGTCATCACAATGCTCCATGCCAATGTCATCAAAATGCCCCATGACACTTGTCATCACAATGCTCCATGGCCTTTGTCATCACAATGTTCCATGGCCCCTGTCATCACAGTGCTCCATGATACCTTTCATCACAATTCTCGATGACCACTGTCATCACAATGCCCTATGACAGATATCATCACAATTCGCCATGGTCCTTGACATCACAATGCTCCATGAACCGTGACATCACAAGGTTCCAGGACACTTGTCATCACAATGATCCATGATCACTTCCATCACAATGCTCCATGAACCCTGACATCTCAATGCTCCATAGCCTTTGTATTCACAGTGCTCCATGGCCCCTGTAATCACAGTGCTCCATGACAACATTCATCACAATGCTCCAAGACCACTGTCATCACAATGCCCCATGACGCCTGCCATCACAAATCTCCAAGGCCTCTCTTACCAAAAAGCTCCATGTCCCCTGGCATCACAAAGATCTCTGCCCATATCATCACAATGCTCCTTGTCACCTTTGATCACAATGCTCCATGCCCTTTCATCACAATGCTCCAGAATTCTTGTCATCACAATGTTCCTTGACCGTGTCATCACAATGCTCCATGACCCTTGTCATCACAAAGCTCCATGACCCCTGTCATCACAATGATCCATGACTGCTTTCCTCACAGTGCTCCAGTACCCTTTTCATCACAATGCTCCATGCCATTGTCAGCACAATTCTCCTTGGACCCTGTCATCAAAATGCTCCATCCCCTTTTCATCACAATGCTCCCGATAGCCTATCTTTACAATGCTCCATGTCCGTGTCATCACAATGCTCCATGCCGTTGTCATCACAATGCTCCATGGCCCCTGTTATCATATTGCTCCATGATCTCTTTCATCACAATGCTCCATGACCACTGTCATCACCATGCCTCATGACGCCTGTCATCTCAATGCTCCATGGCCCCTTTCATCACAATGCTCCATGAACCCAGTCATCACAATGTTCCCTGCCCTTTTCATCACAATGCTCCATGGGCCCTGTCATCACAATGCTCCATGCCCTTGTCATCAAAATGCTCCAGAACTCTTGTCATCATAATGCTCCATGCCAATGGCATCAAAATGCTCCATGACACTTGTCATCACAATGTTCCATGGCCCCTGTCATCACAATGCTCCATGCCAATGTCATCAAAATGCCCCATGACACTTGTCATCACAATGCTCCATGGCCTTTGTCATCACAATGTTCCATGGCCCCTGTCATCACAGTGCTCCATGATACCTTTCATCACAATTCTAGATGACCACTGTCATCACAATGCCCTATGACAGATGTCATCACAATTTGCCATGGTCCTTGACATCACAATGCTCCATGAACCGTGACATCACAAGGTTCCAGGACACTTGTCATCACAATGATCCATGATCACTTCCATCACAATGCTCCATGAACCCTGACATCTCAATGCTCCATAGCCTTTGTATTCACAGTGCTCCATGGCCCCTGTAATCACAGTGCTCCATGACAACATTCATCACAATGCTCCAAGACCACTGTCATCACAATGCCCCATGACGCCTGCCATCACAAATCTCCAAGGCCTCTCTTACCAAAAAGCTCCATGTCCCCTGGCATCACAAAGATCTCTGCCCATATCATCACAATGCTCCTTGTCACCTTTGATCACAATGCTCCATGCCCTTTCATCACAATGCTCCAGAATTCTTGTCATCACAATGTTCCTTGACCGTGTCATCACAATGCTCCATGACCCTTGTCATCACAAAGCTCCATGACCCCTGTCATCACAATGATCCATGACTGCTTTCCTCACAGTGCTCCAGTACCCTTTTCATCACAATGCTCCATGCCATTGTCAGCACAATTCTCCTTGGACCCTGTCATCAAAATGCTCCATCCCCTTTTCATCACAATGCTCCCGATAGCCTATCTTTACAATGCTCCATGTCCGTGTCATCACAATGCTCCATGCCGTTGTCATCACAATGCTCCATGGCCCCTGAAATCACCATGCTCCATGCCCTTGTCATCACAATGCTCCAGAACACTTGTCATCATAATACTCCATTCCCGTGTCATCCCATTGCTCAATGACACTTGTCATCAAAATGTTCCTTGGCCTTTGTCATCACAGTGCTCCATGATACCTTATTTCAAAATTCTACATGACCACCGTCATCACAATGCAAGATGACCAATGTCATCACAATGCCCCAGGACACGTGTCATCACATTTCACCTTGGCCCTTGTCATCTCAAGGCTGTATGAACCGTGTCATCACTAGGGTCCAGGACACTTGTCATCACAGTGATCCATGACCACATTCATCACAATGCTCCATGAACTCTGTTATCTCAATGCTCCATGGCCTTTGTATTCACAATGCTCCATTTTCCCGATAATCGCGTTGCTCCATGAACACTTTCATCACAATGCTCCTGGACCACTGTCACCATAATGCCCCATGACGTCTCTCATCACTGTGCTCCAAGGCCACTCTCATCAAAATGCTCCATGATCTGTGTCAGCACAATATTGCATGACACTTGTCATCACAATGCTCCATGATCCCTGGAATCACAATGATCCCTGCCAATGTCATGACAATGCTCCATGTCTCCTGTCATCACAATGCTCCATGCCCTTGTCATCACAATGCTCCAGGTCTGTTGTCATCACCATGCTTCATGCCCGTGTCATCACAATGCTCCATGAATCTTGTCATCACAATGCTCCATGGCCCATGTCATCCCAATGCTCCATGACCACTGTCATCACAATTCTCCAAGGCCCCTCTCATCACAATGCTCCACGACACTTGTCATCACATTGCTCCATAACACCTGTCATCACAGTGTTCCCTGCCCATGTCATCACAATGCTCCATGTCCCCTATAATCACAATGCTCCATGCCTGTTTCCTCACAATGCTCCAGAATTCTTGTCATCACAATGTTCCATGACGGTGGCATCACAATGCTCCATGGCCCTTGTCATCACAATGCTCCAGAATTCTTGTCATCACAATGTTCCATGACCGTGGCATCACAATGCTACATGATCCTGGTCATCACAGTTCTCCATGACGTTTGTCATCACAATGCTCTATGTCGCTTTTCATCACAGTTCTCAATGACCACTTTAATCATAACGCTCGCTGACCATTTTCCTCACATTTCTCTGTCATTACAATTCCCCATGGCCCCTTTCTTCACAATGCTCCATGATGCCTGTCATCACAAAGCTCCATGGCTTTTGTTTTCACAATGCTCCAGGACCAGTTTCATCACAATACTCCATCCCCCTTGTCATCACAGTGCACAATGAATCCTTTCATTACAATGCTCCATGACACATGTCATCACAATGCTGCATGGCCTTTATCGTCACAATGCTCCCAGGCATTCTCATCACGATGTTCCATGAAAACTTTCATCACATTTCTCCATGACCATTGTCATCAAAATAGTCCATACCCTTGTCAACACAATGCTGCATAATCCCTGTCATCACAATTCTCCATGACTGCTGTCATCACAATAATCCAGGACAATTTTCATAACAATGCTTCATGCCCCCTGTCATCACAGTGCTCCATGACACCTTTCATCACAATTCCTAGATGATCAATGTCATCACAATGCCCCATGACACCTGTCATCACAATTCGCTATGACCCTTGTCATCACAATACTCGATGAACCGTGTCATCACAGTGTTCCAGGACACATGTCATCACAATGATCCATGACGACTTTCTTCACAATGCTCCAATACACCTGTCATCACAATGCTCCATGGCCCCTGTTATCATATTGCTCCATGATCTCTTTCATCACAATGCTCCATGACCACTGTCATCACCATGCCTCAGGACGCCTGTCATCTCAATGCTCCATGGCCCCTTTCATCACAATGCTCCATGAACCCAGTCATCACAATGTTCCCTGCTCTTTTCATCACAATGCTCCATGGGTCCTGTCATCACAGTGCTCCATGCCCTTGTCATCAAAATGCTACAGAACTCTTGTCATCATAATGCTCCATGCCAATGTCATCAAAATGCCCCATGACACTTGTCATCCCAATGCTCCATGGCCTGTGTCATCACAATGTTCCATGGCCCCTGTCATCACAATGCTCCATGCCAATGTCATCAAAATGCCCCATGACACTTGTCATCACAATGCTTCATGGCCTTTGTCATCACAATGTTCCATGGCCCCTGTCATCACTGTGCTCCATGATACCTTTCATCACAATTCTAGATGACCACTGTCATCACAATGCCCCATGACAGATGTCATCACAATTCGCCATGGTACTTGTCATCACAATGCTCCATGAACCGTGCCATCACAAGGTTCCAGGACACTTGTCATCACAATGATCCATGATCACTTTCATCACAATGCTCCATGAACCCTGACATCTCAATGCTCCATAGCCTTTGTATTCACATTGCTCCATGGCCCCTGTAATCACAGTGCTCCATGACCCCTTTCATCACAATGCTCCAAGACCCCTGTCATCACAATGCCCCATGACGCCTGCCATCACAAAGCTCCAAGGCCTCACTTACCAAAAAGCTCCATGTCCACTGTCATCACAAAGATCTCTGCCCATATCATCACAATGCAACTTTTCACCTTTAATCGCAATGCTCCATGCCCTTTCATCACAATGCTCTAGAATTCTTGTCATCGCAATGTTCCTTGACTGTGTCATCACAATGCTCCATGACCCTTGTCATCACAATGATCCATGACTCCTTTCCTCACAGTGCTCCAGTACCCTTTTCATGACAATGCTCTATGCCATTGTCAGCACAATGCTCCTTGGACCCTGGCATCAAAATGCTCCATCCCCTTTTCATCACAATGCTCCCGATAGCCTATCTTTACAATGCTCCATGTCCGTGTCATCACAATGCTCCATGCCGTTGTCATCACAATGGTCCATGGCCCCTGTAATCACCATGCTCCATGCCCTTGTCATCACAATGCTCCAGAACACTTGTCATCATAATACTCCATTCCCGTGTCATCCCATTGCTCAATGACACATGTCATCAAAATGTTCCTTGGCCTTTGTCATCACAGTGCTCCATGATACCTTATTTCAAAATTCTACATGACCACCGTCATCACAATGCAAGATGACCAATGTCATCACAATGCCCCAGGACACGTGTCATCACATTTCGCCTTGGCCCTTGTCATCTCAAGGCTGTATGAACCATGTCATCACTAGGTTCCAGGACACTTGTCATCACAGTGATCCATGACCACTTTCATCACAATGCTCCATGAACTCTGTTATCTCAATGCTCCATGGCCTTTGTATTCACAATGCTCCATTTTCCTGATAATCGCGTTGCTCCATGAACACTTTCATCACAATGCTCCTGGACCACTGTCACCATAATGCCCCATGACGTCTCTCATCACTGTGCTCCAAGGCCACTCTCATCAAAATGCTCCATGATCTGTGTCAGCACAATATTGCATGACACTTGTCATCACAATGCTCCATGATCCCTGGAATCACAATGATCCCTGCCAATGTCATGACAATGCTCCATGTCTCCTGTCATCACAATGCTCCATTCCCTTGTCATCACAATGCTCCAGGTCTGTTGTCATCACCATGCTTCATGCCCATGTCATCACAATGCTCCATGAATCTTGTCTTCACAATGCTCCATGGCCCATGTCATCCCAATGCTCCATGACCACTGTCATCACAATTCTCCAAGGCCCCTCTCATCACAATGCTCCACGACACTTGTCATCACATTGCTCCATAACACCTGTCATCACAGTGTTCCCTTCCCATGTCATCACAATGCTCCATGTCCCCTATAATCACAATGCTTCATGCCTGTTTCCTCACAATGCTCCAGAATTCTTGTCATCACAATGTTCCATGACCGTGGCATCACAATGCTCCATGGCCCTTGTCATCACAATGCTCCAGAATTCTTGTCATCACAATGTTCCATGACCGTGTCAACACAATGCTACATGATCCTGGTCATCACAGTTCTCCATGACGTTTGTCATCACAATGCTCTATGTCGCTTTTCATCACAGTTCTCAATGACCACTTTAATCATAACGCTCGCTGACCATTTTCCTCACATTTCTCTGTCATTACAATTCCCCATGGCCCCTTTCTTCACAATGCTCCATGATGCCTGTCATCACAAAGCTCCATGGCTTTTGTTTTCACAATGCTCCAGGACCAGTTTCATCACAATACTCCATCCCCCTTGTCATCACAGTGCACAATGAAACCTTTCATTACAATGCTCCATGACACATGTCATCACAATGCTGCATGGCCTTTATCGTCACAATGCTCCCAGGCATTCTCATCACGATGTTCCATGAAAACTTTCATCACATTTCTCCATGACCATTGTCATCAAAATAGTCCATACCCTTGTCAACACAATGCTGCATAATCCCTGTCATCACAATTCTCCATGACTGCTGTCATCACAATAATCCAGGACAATTTTCATAACAATGCTTCATGCCCCCAGTCATCACAGTGCTCCATGACACCTTTCATCACAATTCCTAGATGATCAATGTCATCACAATGCCCCATGACACCTGTCATCACAATTCGCTATGACCCTTGTCATCACAATACTCGATGAACCGTGTCATCACAGTGTTCCAGGACACATGTCATCACAAGGATCCATGACGACTTTCTTCACAATGCTCCAATACACCTGTCATCACAATGCTCCATGGCCCCTGTTATCATATTGCTCCATGATCTCTTTCATCACAATGCTCCATGACCACTGTCATCACCATGCCTCATGACGCCTGTCATCTCAATGCTCCATGGCCCCTTTCATCACAATGCTCCATGAACCCAGTCATCACAATGTTCCCTGCTCTTTTCATCACAATGCTCCATGGGTCCTGTCATCACAGTGCTCCATGCCCTTGTCATCAAAATGCTCCAGAACTCTTGTCATCATAATGCTCCATGCCAATGGCATCAAAATGCCCCATGACACTTGTCATCACAATGCTCCATGGCCTTTGTCATCACAATGTTCCATGGCCCCTGTCATCACTGTGCTCCATGATACCTTTCATCACAATTCTAGATGACCACTGTCATCACAATGCCCCATGACAGATGTCATCACAATTCGCCATGGTACTTGTCATCACAATGCTCCATGAACCGTGCCATCACAAGGTTCCAGGACACTTGTCATCACAATGATCCATGATCACTTTCATCACAATGCTCCATGAACCCTGACATCTCAATGCTCCATAGCCTTTGTATTCACAGTGCTCCATGGCCCCTGTAATCACAGTGCTCCATGACCCCTTTCATCACAATGCTCCAAGACCCCTGTCATCACAATGACCCATGACGCCTGCCATCACAAAACTCGAAGGCCTCACTTACCAAAAAGCTCCATGTCCACTGTCATCACAAAGATCTCTGCCCATATCATCACAATGCTACTTTTCAACTTTAATCGCAATGCTCCAAGCCCTTTCATCACAATGCTCTAGAATTCTTGTCATCGCAATGTTCCTTGACCGTGTCATCACAATGCTCCATGACCCTTGTCATCACAAAGCTCCATGACCCCTGTCATCACAATGATCCATGACTCCTTTCCTCACAGTACTCCAGTACCCTTTTCATCACAATGCTGCATGCCATTGTCAGCACAATGCTCCTTGGACCCTGGCATCAAAATGCTCCATCCCCTTTTCATCACAATGCTCCCGATAGCCTATCATTACAATGCTCCATGTCCGTGTCATCACAATGCTCCATGCCGTTGTCATCACAATGCTCCATGGCCCCTGGAATCACAAGGCTCCATGCCCTTGTCATCACAATGCTCCAGAACACTTGTCATCATAATACTCCATTCCCGTGTCATCCCATTGCTCAAAGACACTTGTCATCAAAATGTTCCTTGGCCTTTGTCATCACAGTGCTCCATGATACCTTTAATCAAAATTGTACATGACCACTGTCATCACAATGTAAGATGACCAATGTCATCACAATGCCCCATTACACGTTTCATCACAATTTGACTTGGCCCTTGTCATCTCAAGGCTGTATGAACCGTGTCATCACTAGGTTCCAGGACACTTGTCATCACAGTGATCTATGACCACTTTCATTACAATGCTCCATGAACTCTGTTTTCTCAATGCTCCATGGCCTTTGTATTCACAATGCTCCATTTTCCCGATAATCGCGTTGCTCCATGAACACTTTCATCACAATGCTCCTTGACCACTGTTACCATAATGCCCCATGACGTCTCTCATCACTGTGCTCCAAGGCCACTCTCATCAAAATGCTCCATGATCTGTGTCAGCATAATATTGCATGACACTTGTCATCACAATGCTCCATGTCTCCTGTAATCACAATGCTCCATGCGTTTGTCATCACATTGCTCCAGGTCTGTTGTCATCACCATGCTTCATGCCCGTGTCATCACAATGCTCCATGAATCTTGTCTTCACAATGCTCCATGACCACTGTCATCACAATTCTCCAAGGCCCCTCTCATCACAATGCTCCTCGACACTTGTCATCACATTGCTCCATAACACCTGTCATCACAGTGTTCCCTGCCCATGTCATCACAATGCTCCTTGTCCCCTATAATCACAATGCTCCACGCATGTTTCCTCACAATGCTCCAGAATTCTTGTCATCACAATGTTCCATGACAGTGGCATCACAATGCTCCATGGCCCTTGTCATCACAATGCTCCAGAATTCTTGTCATCACAATGTTCCATGACCGTGTCATCACAATGCTACATGACCCTGGTCATCACAGTTCTCCATGACCTTTGTCATCACAATGCTCTATGTCGCTTTTCATCTCAATTCTCAATGACCACTTTAATCATAACGCTCGCTGACCATTTTCATCACATTTCTCTATTGTCATTACAATTCCCCATGGCCCCTTTCTTCACAATGCTCCATGATGCCTGTCATCACAAAGCTCCATGGCTTTTGTTTTCACAATGCTCCAGGACCAGTTTCATCAAAATACTCCATCCCCTTTGTCATCACAGTGCACAATGAAACCTTTCATTACAATGCTCCATGACACTTGTCATCACAATGCTCCATGGCCTTTATAGTCACAATGCTCCCAGGCTTTTTCATCACGATGTTCCATGAAAACTTTCATCACATTTCTCCATGACCATGGTCATCACAATAGTCCATACCCTTGTCAACACAATGCTGCATAATCCCTGTCATCACAATTCTCCATGACTGCTGTCATCACAATAATCCAGGACAATTTTCATAACAATGCTTCATGCCCCCAGTCATCACAGTGCTCCATGACACCTTTCATCACAATTCCTAGATGATCAATGTCATCACAATGCCCCATGACACCTGTCGTCACAATTCGCTATGACCATTGTCATCACAATACTCGATGAACCGTGTCATCACAGTGTTCCAGGACACATGTCATCACGATGATCCATGACGACTTTCATCACAATGCTCCAATACACCTGTCATCACAATGCTCCATGGCCCCTGTTATCATATTGGTCCATGATCTCTTTCATCACAATGCTCCATGACCACTGTCATCACCATGCCTCATGACGCCTGTCATCTCAATGCTCCATGGCCCCTTTCATCACAATGCTCCATGAACCCAGTCATCACAATGTTCCCTGCCCTTTTCATCACAATGCTCCATGGGCCCTGTCATCACAATGCTCCATGCCCTTGTCATCAAAATGCTCCAGAACTCTTGTCATCATAATGCTCCATGCCAATGGCATCAAAATGCCCCATGACACTTGTCATCACAATGTTCCATGGCCCCTGTCATCACAATGCTCCATGCCAATGTCATCAAAATGCCCCATGACACTTGTCATCACAATGCTCCATGGCCTTTGTCATCACAATGTTCCATGGCCCCTGTCATCACAGTGCTCCATGATACCTTTCATCACAATTCTAGATGACCACTGTCATCACAATGCCCCATGACAGATGTCATCACAATTCGCCATGGTCCTTGACATCACAATGCTCCATGAACCGTGACATCACAAGGTTCCAGGACACTTGTCATCACAATGATCCATGATCACTTCCATCACAATGCTCCATGAACCCTGACATCTCAATGCTCCATAGCCTTTGTATTCACAGTGCACCATGGCCCCTGTAATCACAGTGCTCCATGACAACATTCATCACAATGCTCCAAGACCACTGTCATCACAATGCCCCATGACGCCTGCCATCACAAATCTCCAAGGCCTCTCTTACCAAAAAGCTCCATGTCCCCTGGCATCACAAAGATCTCTGCCCATATCATCACAATGCTCCTTGTCACCTTTGATCACAATGCTCCATGCCCTTTCATCACAATGCTCCAGAATTCTTGTCATCACAATGTTCCTTGACCGTGTCATCACAATGCTCCATGACCCTTGTCATCACAAAGCTCCATGACCCCTGTCATCACAATGATCCATGACTGCTTTCCTCACAGTGCTCCAGTACCCTTTTCATCACAATGCTCCATGCCATTGTCAGCACAATTCTCCTTGGACCCTGTCATCAAAATGCTCCATCCCCTTTTCATCACAATGCTCCAGATAGCCTATCATTACAATGCTCCATGTCCGTGTCATCACAATGCTGCATGCCGTTGTCATCACAATGCTCCATGGCCCCTGTAATCACCATGCTCCATGCCCTTGTCATCACAATGCTCCAGAACACTTGTCATCATAATACTCCATTCCCGTGTCATCCCATTGCTCAATGACACTTGTCATCAAAATGTTCCTTGGCCTTTGTCATCACAGTGCTCCATGATACCTTATTTCAAAATTCTACATGACCACTGTCATCACAATGCAAGATGACCAATGTCATCACAATGCCCCCGGACACGTGTCATCACATTTCGCCTTGGCCCTTGTCATCTCAAGGCTGTATGAACCGTGTCATCACTAGGTTCCAGGACACTTGTCATCACAGTGATCCATGACCACTTTCATCACAATGCTCCATGAACTCTGTTATCTCAATGCTCCATGGCCTTTGTATTCACAATGCTCCATTTTCCCGATAATCGCGTTGCTCCATGAACACTTTCATCACAATGCTCCTGGACCACTGTCACCATAATGCCCCATGACGTCTCTCATCACTGTGCTCCAAGGCCACTCTCATCAAAATGCTCCATGATCTGTGTCAGCACAATATTGCATGACACTTGTCATCACAATGCTCCATGATCCCTGGAATCACAATGATCCCTGCCAATGTCATGACAATGCTCCATGTCTCCTGTCATCACAATGCTCCATGCCCTTGTCATCACAATGCTCCAGGTCTGTTGTCATCACCATGCTTCATGCCCGTGTCATCACAATGCTCCATGAATCTTGTCTTCACAATGCTCCATGGCCCATGTCATCCCAATGCTCCATGACCACTGTCATCACAATTCTCCAAGGCCCCTCTCATCACAATGCTCCACGACACTTGTCATCACATTGCTCCATAACACCTGTCATCACAGTCTTCCCTTCCCATGTCATCACAATTCTCCATGTCCCCTATAATCACAATGCTCCATGCCTGTTTCCTCACAATGCTCCAGAATTCTTGTCATCACAATGTTCCATGACCGTGGCATCACAATGCTCCATGGCCCTTGTCATCACAATGCTCCAGAATTCTTGTCATCACAATGTTCCATGACCGTGGCATCACAATGCTACATGACCCTGGTCATCACAGTTCTCCATGACCTTTGTCATCACAATGCTCTATGTCGCTTTTCATCACAATTCTCAATGACCACTTTAATCATAACGCTCGCTGACCATTTTCATCACATTTCTCTGTCATTACAATTCCCCATGGCCCCTTTCTTCACAATGCTCCATGATGCCTGTCATCACAAAGCTCCATGGCTTTTGTTTTCACAATGCTCCAGGACAGGTTTCATCACAATACTCCATCCCCCTTGTCATCACAGTGCACAATGAAACCTTTCATTACAATGCTCCATGACACATGTCATCACAATGCTGCATGGCCTTTATCGTCACAATGCTCCCAGGCATTTTCATCACGATGTTCCATGAAAACTTTCATCACATTTCTCCATGACAATTGTCATCAAAATAGTCCATACCCTTGTCAACACAATGCTGCATAATCCCTGTCATCACAATTCTCCATGACTGCTGTCATCACAATAATCTAGGACAATTTTCATAACAATGCTTCATGCCCCCTGTCATCACATTGCTCCATGACACCTTTCATCACAATTCCTAGATGATCAATGTCATCACAATGCCCCATGACCCCTGTCATCACAATTCGCTATGACCCTTGTCATCACAATACTCGATGAACCGTGTCATCACAGTGTTCCAGGACACATGTCATCACAATGATCCATGACGACTTTCTTCACAATGCTCCAATACACCTGTCATCACAATGCTCCATGGCCCCTGTTATCATATTGCTCCATGATCTCTTTCATCACAATGCTCCATGACCACTGTCATCACCATGCCTCAGGACGCCTGTCATCTCAATGCTCCATGGCCCCTTTCATCACAATGCTCCATGAACCCAGTCATCACAATGTTCCCTGCCCTTTTCATCACAATGCTCCATGGGCCCTGTCATCACAATGCTCCATGCCCTTGTCATCAAAATGCTCCAGAACTCTTGTCATCATAATGCTCCATGCCAATGTCATCAAAATGCCCCATGACACTTGTCATCACAATGCTCCATGGCCTTTGTCATCACAATGTTCCATGGCCCCTGTCATCACTGTGCTCCATGATACCTTTCATCACAATTCTAGATGACCACTGTCATCACAATGCCCCATGACAGATGTCATCACAATTCGCCATGGTCCTTGTCATCACAATTCTCCATGAACCGTGACATCACAAGGTTCCAGGACACTTGTCATCACAATGATCCATGATCACTTTCATCACAATGCTCCATGAACCCTGACATCTCAATGCTCCATAGCCTTTGTATTCACAGTGCTCCATGGCCCCTGTAATCACAGTGCTCCATGACCCCTTTCATCACAATGCTCCAAGACCCCTGTCATCACAATGCCCCATGACGCCTGCCATCACAAATCTCCAAGGCCTCTCTTACCAAAAACCTCCATGTCCCCTGGCATCACAAAGATCTCTGCCCATATCATCACAATGCTCCTTGTCACCTTTGATCACAATGCTCCATGCCCTTTCATCACAATGCTCCAGAATTCTTGTCATCACAATGTTCCTTGACCGTGTCATCACAATGCTCCATGACCCTTGTCATCACAAAGCTCCATGACCCCTGTCATCACAATGATCCATGACTGCTTTCCTCACAGTGCTCCAGTACCCTTTTCATCACAATGCTCCATGCCATTGTCAGCACAATTCTCCTTGGACCCTGTCATCAAAATGCTCCATCCCCTTTTCATCACAATGCTCCCGATAGCCTATCATTACAATGCTCCATGTCCGTGTCATCACAATGCTCCATGCCGTTGTCATCACAATGCTCCATGGCCCCTGTAATCACCATGCTCCATGCCCTTGTCATCACAATGCTCCAGAACACTTGTCATAATAATACTCCATTCCCGTGTCATCCCATTGCTCAATGACACTTGTCATCAAAATGTTCCTTGGCCTTTGTCATCACAGTGCTCAATGGTACCTTATTTCAAAATTCTACATGACCACTGTCATCACAATGCAAGATGACCAATGTCATCACAATGCCCCAGGACACGTGTCAACACATTTCGCCTTGGCCCTTGTCATCTCAAGGCTGTATGAACCGTGTCATCACTAGGTTCCAGGACACTTGTCATCACAGTGATCCATGACCACTTTCATCACAATGCTCCATGAACTCTGTTATCTCAATGCTCCATGGCCTTTGTATTCACAATGCTCCATTTTCCCGATAATCGTGTTGCTCCATGAACACTTTCATCACAATGCTCCTGGACCACTGTCACCATAATGCCCCATGACGTCTCTCATCACTGTGCTCCAAGGCCACTCTCATCAAAATGCTCCATGATCTGTGTCAGCACAATATTGCATGACACTTGTCATCACAATGCTCCATGATCCCTGGAATCACAATGACCCCTGCCAATGTCATGACAATGCTCCATGTCTCCTGTCATCACAATGCTCCTTGCCCTTGTCATCACAATGCTCCAGGTCTGCTGTCATCACCATGCTTCATGCCCGTGTCATCACAATGCTCCATGAATCTTGTCTTCACAATGCTCCATGGCCCATGTCATCCCAATTCTCCATGACCACTGTCATCACAATTCTCCAAGGCCCCTCTCATCACAATGCTCCACGACACTTGTCATCACATTGCTCCTTAACACCTGTCATCACAGTGTTCCCTTCCCATGTCATCACAATGCTCCATGTCCCCTATAATCACAATGCTCCATGCCTGTTTCCTCACAATGCTCCAGAATTCTTGTCATCACAATGTTCCATGACCGTGGCATCACACTGCTCCATGGCCCTTGTCATCACAATGCTCCAGAATTCTTGTCATCACAATGTTCCATGACCGTGGCATCACAATGCTACATGACCCTGGTCATCACAGATCTCCATGACCTTTGTCATCACAATGCTCTATGTCGCTTTTCATCACAATTCTCAATGACCACTTTAATCATAACGCTCGCTGACCATTTTCATCACATTTCCCTGTCATTACAATTCCCCATGGCCCCTTTCTTCACAATGCTCCATGATGCCTGTCATCACAAAGCTCCATGGCTTTTGTTTTCACAATGCTCCAGGACCAGTTTCATCACAATACTCCATCCCCCTTGTCATCACAGTGCACAATGAAACCTTTCATTACAATGCTCCATGACACTTGTCATCACAATGCTCCATGGCCTTTATCGTCACAATGCTCCCAGGCATTTTCATCACGATGTTCCATGAAAACTTTCATCACATTTCTCCATGACCATTGTCATCAAAATAGTCCATACCCTTGTCAACACAATGCTGCATAATCCCTGTCATCACAATTCTCCATGACTGCTGTCATCACAATAATCCAGGACAATTTTCATAACAATGCTTCATGCCCCCTGTCATCACAGTGCTCCATGACACCTTTCATCACAATTCCTAGATGATCAATGTCATCACAATGCCCCATGACACCTGCCGTCACAATTCGCTATGACCCTTGTCATCACAATACTCGATGAACCGTGTCATCACAGTGTTCCAGGACATATGTCATCACAATGATCCATGACGAATTTCTTCACAATGCTCCATGGCCCCTGTTATCATATTGCTCCATGATCTCTTTCATCACAATGCTCCATGACCACTGTCATCACCATGCCTCAGGACGCCTGTCATCTCAATGCTCCATGGCCCCTTTCATCACAATGCTCCATGAACCCAGTCATCACAATGTTCCCTGCTCTTTTCATCACAATGCTCCATGGGTCCTGTCATCACAGTGCTCCATGCCCTTGTAATCAAAATGCTACAGAACTCTTGTCATCATAATGCTCCATGCCAATGTCATCAAAATGCCCCATGACACTTGTCATCACAATGCTCCATGGCCTGTGTCATCACAATGTTCCATGGCCCCTGTCATCACAATGCTCCATGCCAATGTCATCAAAATGCCCCATGACACTTGTCATCACAATGCTCCATGGCCTTTGTCATCACAATGTTCCATGTCCCCTGTCATCACTGTGCTCCATGACACCTTTCATCACAATTCTAGATGACCACTGTCATCACAATGCCCCATGACAGATGTCATCACAATTCGCCATGGTACTTGTCATCACAATGCTCCATGAACCGTGCCATCACAAGGTTCCAGGACACTTGTCATCACAATGATCCATGATCACTTTCATCACAATGCTCCATGAACCCTGACATCTCAATGCTCCATAGCCTTTGTATTCACAGTGCTCCATGGCCCCTGTAATCACAGTGCTCCATGACCCCTTTCATCACAATGCTCCAAGACCCCTGTCATCACAATGACCCATGACGCCTGCCATCACAAATCTCCAAGGCCTCACTTACCAAAAAGCTCCATGTCCACTGTCATCACAAAGATCTCTGCCCATATCATCACAATGCTCCTTTTCACCTTTAATCGCAATGCTCCATGCCCTTTCATCACAATGCTCTAGAATTCTTGTCATCGCAATGTTCCTTGACCGTGTCATCACAATGCTTCATGACCCTTGTCATCACAAAGCTCCATGACCCCTGTCATCACAATGATCCATGACTCCTTTCCTCACAGTGCTCCAGTACCCTTTTCATCACAATGCTGCATGCCATTGTCAGCACAATGCTCCTTGGACCCTGGCATCAAAATTCTCCTTCCCCTTTTCATCACAATGCTCCAGATAGCCTATCATTACAATGCTCCATGTCCGTGTCATCACAATGCTCCATGCCGTTGTCATCACAATGCTCCATGGCCCCTGGAATCACAATGCTCCATGCCCTTGTCATCACAATGCTCCAGAACACTTGTCATCATAATACTCCATTCCCGTGTCATCCCATTGCTCAAAGACACTTGTCATCAAAATGTTCCTTGGCCTTTGTCATCACAGTGCTCCATGATACCTTTAATCAAAATTGTACATGAACACTGTCATCACAATGCAAGATGACCAATGTCATCACAATGCCCCATGACACCTTTCATCACAATTTGACTTGGCCCTTGTCATCTCAAGGCTGTATGAACCGTGTCATCACTAGGTTCCAGGACACTTGTCATCACAGTGATCTATGACCACTTTCATTACAATGCTCCATGAACTCTGTTTTCTCAATGCTCCATGGCCTTTGTATTCACAATGCTCCATTTTCCGGATAATCGCGTTGCTCCCTGAACACTTTCATCACAATGCTCCTTGACCACTGTTACCATAATGCCCCATGACGTCTCTCATCACTGTGCTCCAAAGCCACTCTCATCAAAATGCTCCATGATCTGTGTCAGCATAATATTGCATGACACTTGTCATCACAATGCTCCATGTCTCCTGTAATCACAATGCTCCATGCGTTTGTCATCACATTGCTCCAGGTCTGTTGTCATCACCATGCTTCATGCCCGTGTCATCACAATGCTCCATGAATCTTGTCTTCACAATGCTCCATGACCACTGTCATCACAATTCTCCAAGGCCCCTCTCATCACAATGCTCCTCGACACTTGTCATCACATTGCTCCATAACACCTGTCATCACAGTGTTCCCTGCCCATGTCATCACAATGCTCCTTGTCCCCTATAATCACAATGCTCCACGCATGTTTCCTCACAATGCTCCAGAATTCTTGTCATCACAATGTCCCATGACAGTGGCATCACAATGCTCCATGGCCCTTGTCATCACAATGCTCCAGAATTCTTGTCATCACAATGTTCCATGACCGTGTCATCACAATGCTACATGACCCTGGTCATCACAGTTCTCCATGACCTTTGTCATCACAATGCTCTATGTCGCTTTTCATCTCAATTCTCAATGACCACTTTAATCATAACGCTCGCTGACCATTTTCATCACATTTCTCTATTGTCATTACAATTCCCCATGGCCCCTTTCTTCACAATGCTCCATGATGCCTGTCATCACAAAGCTCCATGGCTTTTGTTTTCACAATGCTCCAGGACCAGTTTCTTCACAATACTCCATCCCCCTTGTCATCATAGTGCACAATGAAACCTTTCATTACAATGCTCCATGACACTTGTCATCACAATGCTCCATGGCCTTTATAGTCACAATGCTCCCAGGCTTTTTCATCACGATGTTCCATGAAAACTTTCATCACATTTCTCCATGACCATTGTCATCACAATAGTCCATAACCTTGTCAACACAATGCTGCATAATCCCTTTCATCACAATTCTCCATGACTGCTGTCATCACAATAATCCAGGACAATTTTCATAACAATGCTTCATGCCCCCAGTCATCACAGTGCTCCATGACACCTTTCATCACAATTCCTAGATGATCAATGTCATCACAATGCCCCATGACACCTGTCGTCACAATTCGCTATGACCCTTGTCATCACAATACTCGATGAACTGTGTCATCACAGTGTTCCAGGACACATGTCATCACGATGATCCATGACGACTTTCATCACAATGCTCCAATACACCTGTCATCACAATGCTCCATGGCCCCTGTTATCATATTGCTCCATGATCTCTTTCATCACAATGCTCCATGACCACTGTCATCACCATGCCTCATGACGCCTGTCATCTCAATGCTCCATGGCCCCTTTCATCACAATGCTCCATGAACCCAGTCATCACAATGTTCCCTGCCCTTTTCATCACAATGCTCCATGGGCCCTGTCATCACAATGCTCCATGCCCTTGTCATCAAAATGCTCCAGAACTCTTGTCATCATAATGCTCCATGCCAATGGCATCAAAATGCCCCATGACACTTGTCATCACAATGTTCCATGGCCCCTGTCATCACAATGCTCCATGCCAATGTCATCAAAATGCCCCATGACACTTGTCATCACAATGCTCCATGGCCTTTGTCATCACAATGTTCCATGTCCCCTGTCATCACTGTGCTCCATGACACCTTTCATCACAATTCTAGATGACCACTGTCATCACAATGCCCCATGACAGATGTCATCACAATTCGCCATGGTACTTGTCATCACAATGCTCCATGAACCGTGCCATCACAAGGTTCCAGGACACTTGTCATCACAATGATCCATGATCACTTTCATCACAATGCTCCATGAACCCTGACATCTCAATGCTCCATAGCCTTTGTATTCACAGTGCTCCATGGCCCCTGTAATCACAGTGCTCCATGACCCCTTTCATCACAATGCTCCAAGACCCCTGTCATCACAATGACCCATGACGCCTGCCATCACAAAGCTCCAAGGCCTCACTTACCAAAAAGCTCCATGTCCACTGTCATCACAAAGATCTCTGCCCATATCATCACAATGCTCCTTTTCACCTTTAATCGCAATGCTCCACGCCCTTTCATCACAATGCTCTAGAATTCTTGTCATCGCAATGTTCCTTGACCGTGTCATCACAATGCTCCATGACCCTTGTCATCACAAAGCTCCATGACCCCTGTCATCACAATGATCCATGACTCCTTTCCTCACAGTGCTCCAGTACCCTTTTCATCACAATGCTGCATGCCATTGTCAGCACAATGCTCCTTGGACCCTGGCATCAAAATTCTCCATCCCCTTTTCATCACAATGCTCCAGATAGCCTATCATTACAATGCTCCATTTCCGTGTCATCACAATGCTCCATGCCGTTGTCATCACAATGCTCCATGGCCCCTGGAATCACAATGCTCCATGCCCTTGTCATCACAATGCTCCAGAACACTTGTCATCATAATACTCCATTCCCGTGTCATCCCATTGCTCAAAGACACTTGTCATCAAAATGTTCCTTGGCCTTTGTCATCACAGTGCTCCATGATACCTTTAATCAAAATTGTACATGAACACTGTCATCACAATGCAAGATGACCAATGTCATCACAATGCCCCATGACACCTTTCATCACAATTTGACTTGGCCCTTGTCATCTCAAGGCTGTATGAACCGTGTCATCACTAGGTTCCAGGACACTTGTCATCACAGTGATCTATGACCACTTTCATTACAATGCTCCATGAACTCTGTTTTCTCAATGCTCCATGGCCTTTGTATTCACAATGCTCCATTTTCCCGATAATCGCGTTGCTCCATGAACACTTTCATCACAATGCTCCTTGACCACTGTTACCATAATGCCCCATGACGTCTCTCATCACTGTGCTCCAAGGCCACTCTCATCAAAATGCTCCATGATCTGTGTCAGCATAATATTGCATGACACTTGTCATCACAATGCTCCATGTCTCCTGTAATCACAATGCTCCATGCGTTTGTCATCACATTGCTCCAGGTCTGTTGTCATCACCATGCTTCATGCCCGTGTCATCACAATGCTCCATGAATCTTGTCTTCACAATGCTCCATGACCACTGTCATCACAATTCTCCAAGGCCCCTCTCATCACAATGCTCCTCGACACTTGTCATCACATTGCTCCATAACACCTGTCATCACAGTGTTCCCTGCCCATGTCATCACAATGCTCCTTGTCCCCTATAATCACAATGCTCCACGCATGTTTCCTCACAATGCTCCAGAATTCTTGTCATCACAATGTTCCATGACAGTGGCATCACAATGCTCCATGGCCCTTGTCATCACAATGCTCCAGAATTCTTGTCATCACAATGTTCCATGACCGTGTCATCACAATGCTACATGACCCTGGTCATCACAGTTCTCCATGACCTTTGTCATCACAATGCTCTATGTCGCTTTTCATCTCAATTCTCAATGACCACTTTAATCATAACGCTCGCTGACCATTTTCATCACATTTCTCTATTGTCATTACAATTCCCCATGGCCCCTTTCTTCACAATGCTCCATGATGCCTGTCATCACAAAGCTCCATGGCTTTTGTTTTCACAATGCTCCAGGACCAGTTTCTTCACAATACTCCATCCCCCTTGTCATCACAGTGCACAATGAAACCTTTCATTACAATGCTCCATGACACTTGTCATCACAATGCTCCATGGCCTTTATAGTCACAATGCTCCCAGGCTTTTTCATCACGATGTTCCATGAAAACTTTCATCACATTTCTCCATGACCATTGTCATCACAATAGTCCATACCCTTGTCAACACAATGCTGCATAATCCCTTTCATCACAATTCTCCATGACTGCTGTCATCACAATAATCCAGGACAATTTTCATAACAATGCTTCATGCCCCCAGTCATCACAGTGCTCCATGACACCTTTCATCACAATTCCTAGATGATCAATGTCATCACAATGCCCATGACACCTGTCGTCACAATTCGCTATGACCCTTGTCATCACAATACTCGATGAACCGTGTCATCACAGTGTTCCAGGACACATGTCATCACGATGATCCATGACGACTTTCATCACAATGCTCCAATACACCTGTCATCACAATGCTCCATGGCCCCTGTTATCATATTGCTCCATGATCTCTTTCATCACAATGCTCCATGACCACTGTCATCACCATGCCTCATGACGCCTGTCATCTCAATGCTCCATGGCCCCTTTCATCACAATGCTCCATGAACCCAGTCATCACAATGTTCCCTGCCCTTTTCATCACAATGCTCCATGGGCCCTGTCATCACAATGCTCCATGCCCTTGTCATCAAAATGCTCCAGAACTCTTGTCATCATAATGCTCCATGCCAATGGCAACAAAATGCCCCATGACACTTGTCATCACAATGTTCCATGGCCCCTGTCATCACAATGCTCCATGCCAATGTCATCAAAATGCCCCATGACACTTGTCATCACAATGCTCCATGGCCTTTGTCATCACAATGTTCCATGGCCCCTGTCATCACAGTGCTCCATGATACCTTTCATCACAATTCTAGATGACCACTGTCATCACAATGCCCTATGACAGATGTCATCACAATTCGCCATGGTCCTTGACATCACAATGCTCCATGAACCGTGACATCACAAGGTTCCAGGACACTTGTCATCACAATGATCCATGATCACTTCCATCACAATGCTCCATGAACCCTGACATCTCAATGCTCCATAGCCTTTGTATTCACAGTGCTCCATGGCCCCTGTAATCACAGTGCTCCATGACAACATTCATCACAATGCTCCAAGACCACTGTCATCACAATGCCCCATGACGCCTGCCATCACAAATCTCCAAGGCCTCTCTTACCAAAAAGCTCCATGTCCCCTGGCATCACAAAGATCTCTGCCCATATCATCACAATGCTCCTTGTCACCTTTGATCACAATGCTCCATGCCCTTTCATCACAATGCTCCAGAATTCTTGTCATCACAATGTTCCTTGACCGTGTCATCACAATGCTCCATGACCCTTGTCATCACAAAGCTCCATGACCCCTGTCATCACAATGATCCATGACTGCTTTCCTCACAGTGCTCCAGTACCCTTTTCATCACAATGCTCCATGCCATTGTCAGCACAATTCTCCTTGGACCCTGTCATCAAAATGCTCCATCCCCTTTTCATCACAATGCTCCAGATAGCCTATCATTACAATGCTCCATGTCCGTGTCATCACAATGCTCCATGCCGTTGTCATCACAATGCTCCATGGCCCCTGGAATCACAATGCTCCATGCCCTTGTCATCACAATGCTCCAGAACACTTGTCATCATAATACTCCATTCCCGTGTCATCCCATTGCTCAAAGACACTTGTCATCAAAATGTTCCTTGGCCTTTGTCATCACAGTGCTCCATGATACCTTTAATCAAAATTGTACATGAACACTGTCATCACAATGCAAGATGACCAATGTCATCACAATGCCCCATGACACCTTTCATCACAATTTGACTTGGCCCTTGTCATCTCAAGGCTGTATGAACCGTGTCATCACTAGGTTCCAGGACACTTGTCATCACAGTGATCTATGACCACTTTCATTACAATGCTCCATGAACTCTGTTTTCTCAATGCTCCATGGCCTTTGTATTCACAATGCTCCATTTTCCCGATAATCGCGTTGCTCCATGAACACTTTCATCACAATGCTCCTTGACCACTGTTACCATAATGCCCCATGACGTCTCTCATCACTGTGCTCCAAGGCCACTCTCATCAAAATGCTCCATGATCTGTGTCAGCATAATATTGCATGACACTTGTCATCACAATGCTCCATGTCTCCTGTAATCACAATGCTCCATGCGTTTGTCATCACATTGCTCCAGGTCTGTTGTCATCACCATGCTTCATGCCCGTGTCATCACAATGCTCCATGAATCTTGTCTTCACAATGCTCCATGACCACTGTCATCACAATTCTCCAAGGCCCCTCTCATCACAATGCTCCTCGACACTTGTCATCACATTGCTCCATAACACCTGTCATCACAGTGTTCCCTGCCCATGTCATCACAATGCTCCTTGTCCCCTATAATCACAATGCTCCACGCATGTTTCCTCACAATGCTCCAGAATTCTTGTCATCACAATGTTCCATGACAGTGGCATCACAATGCTCCATGGCCCTTGTCATCACAATGCTCCAGAATTCTTGTCATCACAATGTTCCATGACCGTGTCATCACAATGCTACATGACCCTGGTCATCACAGTTCTCCATGACCTTTGTCATCACAATGCTCTATGTCGCTTTTCATCTCAATTCTCAATGACCACTTTAATCATAACGCTCGCTGACCATTTTCATCACATTTCTCTATTGTCATTACAATTCCCCATGGCCCCTTTCTTCACAATGCTCCATGATGCCTGTCATCACAAAGCTCCATGGCTTTTGTTTTCACAATGCTCCAGGACCAGTTTCTTCACAATACTCCATCCCCCTTGTCATCATAGTGCACAATGAAACCTTTCATTACAATGCTCCATGACACTTGTCATCACAATGCTCCATGGCCTTTATAGTCACAATGCTCCCAGGCTTTTTCATCACGATGTTCCATGAAAACTTTCATCACATTTCTCCATGACCATTGTCATCACAATAGTCCATAACCTTGTCAACACAATGCTGCATAATCCCTTTCATCACAATTCTCCATGACTGCTGTCATCACAATAATCCAGGACAATTTTCATAACAATGCTTCATGCCCCCAGTCATCACAGTGCTCCATGACACCTTTCATCACAATTCCTAGATGATCAATGTCATCACAATGCCCCATGACACCTGTCGTCACAATTCGCTATGACCCTTGTCATCACAATACTCGATGAACTGTGTCATCACAGTGTTCCAGGACACATGTCATCACGATGATCCATGACGACTTTCATCACAATGCTCCAATACACCTGTCATCACAATGCTCCATGGCCCCTGTTATCATATTGCTCCATGATCTCTTTCATCACAATGCTCCATGACCACTGTCATCACCATGCCTCATGACGCCTGTCATCTCAATGCTCCATGGCCCCTTTCATCACAATGCTCCATGAACCCAGTCATCACAATGTTCCCTGCCCTTTTCATCACAATGCTCCATGGGCCCTGTCATCACAATGCTCCATGCCCTTGTCATCAAAATGCTCCAGAACTCTTGTCATCATAATGCTCCATGCCAATGGCATCAAAATGCCCCATGACACTTGTCATCACAATGTTCCATGGCCCCTGTCATCACAATGCTCCATGCCAATGTCATCAAAATGCCCCATGACACTTGTCATCACAATGCTCCATGGCCTTTGTCATCACAATGTTCCATGTCCCCTGTCATCACTGTGCTCCATGACACCTTTCATCACAATTCTAGATGACCACTGTCATCACAATGCCCCATGACAGATGTCATCACAATTCGCCATGGTACTTGTCATCACAATGCTCCATGAACCGTGCCATCACAAGGTTCCAGGACACTTGTCATCACAATGATCCATGATCACTTTCATCACAATGCTCCATGAACCCTGACATCTCAATGCTCCATAGCCTTTGTATTCACAGTGCTCCATGGCCCCTGTAATCACAGTGCTCCATGACCCCTTTCATCACAATGCTCCAAGACCCCTGTCATCACAATGACCCATGACGCCTGCCATCACAAAGCTCCAAGGCCTCACTTACCAAAAAGCTCCATGTCCACTGTCATCACAAAGATCTCTGCCCATATCATCACAATGCTCCTTTTCACCTTTAATCGCAATGCTCCACGCCCTTTCATCACAATGCTCTAGAATTCTTGTCATCGCAATGTTCCTTGACCGTGTCATCACAATGCTCCATGACCCTTGTCATCACAAAGCTCCATGACCCCTGTCATCACAATGATCCATGACTCCTTTCCTCACAGTGCTCCAGTACCCTTTTCATCACAATGCTGCATGCCATTGTCAGCACAATGCTCCTTGGACCCTGGCATCAAAATTCTCCATCCCCTTTTCATCACAATGCTCCAGATAGCCTATCATTACAATGCTCCATTTCCGTGTCATCACAATGCTCCATGCCGTTGTCATCACAATGCTCCATGGCCCCTGGAATCACAATGCTCCATGCCCTTGTCATCACAATGCTCCAGAACACTTGTCATCATAATACTCCATTCCCGTGTCATCCCATTGCTCAAAGACACTTGTCATCAAAATGTTCCTTGGCCTTTGTCATCACAGTGCTCCATGATACCTTTAATCAAAATTGTACATGAACACTGTCATCACAATGCAAGATGACCAATGTCATCACAATGCCCCATGACACCTTTCATCACAATTTGACTTGGCCCTTGTCATCTCAAGGCTGTATGAACCGTGTCATCACTAGGTTCCAGGACACTTGTCATCACAGTGATCTATGACCACTTTCATTACAATGCTCCATGAACTCTGTTTTCTCAATGCTCCATGGCCTTTGTATTCACAATGCTCCATTTTCCCGATAATCGCGTTGCTCCATGAACACTTTCATCACAATGCTCCTTGACCACTGTTACCATAATGCCCCATGACGTCTCTCATCACTGTGCTCCAAGGCCACTCTCATCAAAATGCTCCATGATCTGTGTCAGCATAATATTGCATGACACTTGTCATCACAATGCTCCATGTCTCCTGTAATCACAATGCTCCATGCGTTTGTCATCACATTGCTCCAGGTCTGTTGTCATCACCATGCTTCATGCCCGTGTCATCACAATGCTCCATGAATCTTGTCTTCACAATGCTCCATGACCACTGTCATCACAATTCTCCAAGGCCCCTCTCATCACAATGCTCCTCGACACTTGTCATCACATTGCTCCATAACACCTGTCATCACAGTGTTCCCTGCCCATGTCATCACAATGCTCCTTGTCCCCTATAATCACAATGCTCCACGCATGTTTCCTCACAATGCTCCAGAATTCTTGTCATCACAATGTTCCATGACAGTGGCATCACAATGCTCCATGGCCCTTGTCATCACAATGCTCCAGAATTCTTGTCATCACAATGTTCCATGACCGTGTCATCACAATGCTACATGACCCTGGTCATCACAGTTCTCCATGACCTTTGTCATCACAATGCTCTATGTCGCTTTTCATCTCAATTCTCAATGACCACTTTAATCATAACGCTCGCTGACCATTTTCATCACATTTCTCTATTGTCATTACAATTCCCCATGGCCCCTTTCTTCACAATGCTCCATGATGCCTGTCATCACAAAGCTCCATGGCTTTTGTTTTCACAATGCTCCAGGACCAGTTTCTTCACAATACTCCATCCCCCTTGTCATCACAGTGCACAATGAAACCTTTCATTACAATGCTCCATGACACTTGTCATCACAATGCTCCATGGCCTTTATAGTCACAATGCTCCCAGGCTTTTTCATCACGATGTTCCATGAAAACTTTCATCACATTTCTCCATGACCATTGTCATCACAATAGTCCATACCCTTGTCAACACAATGCTGCATAATCCCTTTCATCACAATTCTCCATGACTGCTGTCATCACAATAATCCAGGACAATTTTCATAACAATGCTTCATGCCCCCAGTCATCACAGTGCTCCATGACACCTTTCATCACAATTCCTAGATGATCAATGTCATCACAATGCCCCATGACACCTGTCGTCACAATTCGCTATGACCCTTGTCATCACAATACTCGATGAACCGTGTCATCACAGTGTTCCAGGACACATGTCATCACGATGATCCATGACGACTTTCATCACAATGCTCCAATACACCTGTCATCACAATGCTCCATGGCCCCTGTTATCATATTGCTCCATGATCTCTTTCATCACAATGCTCCATGACCACTGTCATCACCATGCCTCATGACGCCTGTCATCTCAATGCTCCATGGCCCCTTTCATCACAATGCTCCATGAACCCAGTCATCACAATGTTCCCTGCCCTTTTCATCACAATGCTCCATGGGCCCTGTCATCACAATGCTCCATGCCCTTGTCATCAAAATGCTCCAGAACTCTTGTCATCATAATGCTCCATGCCAATGGCATCAAAATGCCCCATGACACTTGTCATCACAATGTTCCATGGCCCCTGTCATCACAATGCTCCATGCCAATGTCATCAAAATGCCCCATGACACTTGTCATCACAATGCTCCATGGCCTTTGTCATCACAATGTTCCATGGCCCCTGTCATCACAGTGCTCCATGATACCTTTCATCACAATTCTAGATGACCACTGTCATCACAATGCCCTATGACAGATGTCATCACAATTCGCCATGGTCCTTGACATCACAATGCTCCATGAACCGTGACATCACAAGGTTCCAGGACACTTGTCATCACAATGATCCATGATCACTTCCATCACAATGCTCCATGAACCCTGACATCTCAATGCTCCATAGCCTTTGTATTCACAGTGCTCCATGGCCCCTGTAATCACAGTGCTCCATGACAACATTCATCACAATGCTCCAAGACCACTGTCATCACAATGCCCCATGACGCCTGCCATCACAAATCTCCAAGGCCTCTCTTACCAAAAAGCTCCATGTCCCCTGGCATCACAAAGATCTCTGCCCATATCATCACAATGCTCCTTGTCACCTTTGATCACAATGCTCCATGCCCTTTCATCACAATGCTCCAGAATTCTTGTCATCACAATGTTCCTTGACCGTGTCATCACAATGCTCCATGACCCTTGTCATCACAAAGCTCCATGACCCCTGTCATCACAATGATCCATGACTGCTTTCCTCACAGTGCTCCAGTACCCTTTTCATCACAATGCTCCATGCCATTGTCAGCACAATTCTCCTTGGACCCTGTCATCAAAATGCTCCATCCCCTTTTCATCACAATGCTCCAGATAGCCTATCATTACAATGCTCCATGTCCGTGTCATCACAATGCTCCATGCCGTTGTCATCACAATGCTCCATGGCCCCTGTAATCACCATGCTCCATGCCCTTGTCATCACAATGCTCCAGAACACTTGTCATCATAATACTCCATTCCCGTGTCATCCCATTGCTCAATGACACTTGTCATCAAAATGTTCCTTGGCCTTTGTCATCACAGTGCTCAATGGTACCTTATTTCAAAATTCTACATGACCACTGTCATCACAATGTAAGATGACCAATGTCATCACAATGCCCCCGGACACGTGTCATCACATTTCGCCTTGGCCCTTGTCATCTCAAGGCTGTATGAACCGTGTCATCACTAGGTTCCAGGACACTTGTCATCACAGTGATCCATGACCACTTTCATTACAATGCTCCATGAACTCTGTTATCTCAATGCTCCATGGCCTTTGTATTCACAATGCTCCATTTTCCCGATAATCGCGTTGCTCCATGAACACTTTCATCACAATGCTCCTGGACCACTGTCACCATAATGCCCCATGACGTCTCTCATCACTGTGCTCCAAGGCCACTCTCATCAAAATGCTCCATGATCTGTGTCAGCACAATATTGCATGACACTTGTCATCACAATGCTCCAAGATCCCTGTAATCGCAATGATCCCTGCCAATGTCATCACAATGCTCCATGTCTCCTGTCATCACAATGCTCCATGCCCTTGTCATCACAATGCTCCAGGTCTGTTGTCATCACCATGCTTCATGCCCGTGTCATCACAATGCTCCATGAATCTTGTCTTCACAATGCTCCGTGGCCCATGTCATCCCAATGCTCCATGACCACTGTCATCACAATTCTCCAAGGCCCATCTCATCACAATGCTCCACGACACTTGTCATCACATTGCTCCATAACACCTGTCATCACAGTGTTCCCTTCCCATATCATCACAATTCTCCATGTCCCCTATAATCACAATGCTCCATGCCTGTTTCCTCACAATGCTCCAGAATTCTTGTCATCACAATGTTCCATGACCGTGGCATCACAATGCTCCATGGCCCTTGTCATCACAATGCTCCAGAATTCTTGTCATCACAATGTTCCATGACTGTGGCATCACAATGCTACATGACCCTGGTCATCACAGTTCTCCATGACCTTTGTCATCACAATGCTCTATGTCGCTTTTCATCACAATTCTCAATGACCACTTTAATCATAACTCTCGCTGACCATTTTCATCACATTTCTCTGTCATTACAATTCCCCATGGCCCCTTTCTTCACAATGCTCCATGATGCCTGTCATCACAAAGCTCCATGGCTTTTGTTTTCACAATGCTCCAGGACAGGTTTCATCACAATACTCCATCCCCCTTGTCATCACAGTGCACAATGAAACCTTTCATTACAATGCTCCATGACACATGTCATCACAATGCTCCATGGCCTTTATCGTCACAATGCTCCCAGGCTTTTTCATCACGATGTTCCATGAAAACTTTCATCACATTTCTCCATGACAATTGTCATCAAAATAGTCCATACCCTTGTCAACACAATGCTGCATAATCCCTGTCATCACAATTCTCCATGACTGCTGTCATCACAATAATCCAGGACAATTTTCATAACAATGCTTCATGCCCCCTGTCATCACATTGCTCCATGACACCTTTCATCACAATTCCTAGATGATCAATGTCATCACAATGCCCCATGACCCCTGTCATCACAATTCGCTATGTCCCTTGTCATCACAATACTCGATGAACCGTGTCATCACAGTGTTCCAGGACACATGTCATCACAATGATCCATGACGACTTTCTTCACAATGCTCCAATACAACTGTCATCACAATGCTCCATGGCCCCTGTTATCATATTGCTCCATGATCTCTTTCATCACAATGCTCCATGACCACTGTCATCACCATGCCTCATGACGCCTGTCATCTCAATGCTCCATGGCCCCTTTCATCACAATGCTCCATGAACCCAGTCATCACAATGTTCCCTGCTCTTTTCATCACAATGCTCCATGGGTCCTGTCATCACAGTGCTCCATGCCGTTGTAATCAAAATGCTACAGAACTCTTGTCATCATAATGCTCCATGCCAATGTCATCAAAATGCCCCATGACACTTGTCATCACAATGCTCCATGGCCTTTGTCATCACAATGTTCCATGGTCCCTGTCATCACTGTGCTCCATGATACCTTTCATCACAATTCTAGATGACCACTGTCATCACAATGCCCCATGACAGATGTCATCACAATTCGCCATGGTCCTTGTCATCACAATTCTCCATGAACCGTGACATCACAAGGTTCCAGGACACTTGTCATCACAATGATCCATGATCACTTTCATCACAATGCTCCATGAACCCTGACATCTCAATGCTCCATAGCCTTTGTATTCACAGTGCTCCATGGCCCCTGTAATCACAGTGCTCCATGACCCCTTTCATCACAATGCTCCAAGACCACTGTCATCACAATGCCCCATGACGCCTGCCATCACAAATCTCCAAGGCCTCTCTTACCAAAAACCTCCATGTCCCCTGGCATCACAAAGATCTCTGCCCATATCATCACAATGCTCCTTGTCACCTTTGATCACAATGCTCCATGCCCTTTCATCACAATGCTCCAGAATACTTGTCATCACAATGTTCCTTGACCGTGTCATCACAATGCTCCATGACCCTTGTCATCACAAAGCTCCATGACCCCTGTCATCACAATGATCCATGACTGCTTTCCTCACAGTGCTCCAGTACCCTTTTCATCACAATGCTCCATGCCATTGTCAGCACAATGCTCCTTGCACCCTGTCATCAAAATGCTCCATCCCCTTTTCATCACAATGCTCCCGATAGCCTATCATTACAATGCTCCATGTCCGTATCATCACAATGCTCAATGCCGTTGTCATCACAATGCTCCATGGCCCCTGTAATCACCATGCTCCATGCCCTTGTCATCACAATGCTCCAGAACACTTGTCATCATAATACTCCATTCCCGTGTCATCCCATTGCTCAAAGACACTTGTCATCAAAATATTCCTTGGCCTTTGTCATCACAGTGCTCAATGGTACCTTATTTCAAAATTCTACATGACCACTGTCATCACAATGCAAGATAACCAATGTCATCACAATGCCCCAGGACACGTGTCATCACATTTCGCCTTGGCCCTTGTCATCTCAAGGCTGTATGAACCGTGTCATCACTAGGTTCCAGGACACTTGTCATCACAGTGATCCATGACCACTTTCATCACAATGCTCCATGAACTCTGTTATCTCAATGCTCCATGGCCTTTGTATTCACAATGCTCCATTTTCCCGATAATCGTGTTGCTCCATGAACACTTTCTTCACAATGCTCCTGGACCACTGTCACCATAATGCCCCATGACGTCTCTCATCACTGTGCTCCAAGGCCACTCTCATCAAAATGCTCCATGATCTGTGTCAGCACAATATTGCATGACACTTGTCATCACAATGCTCCATGATCCCTGGAATCACAATGATCCCTGCCAATGTCATGACAATGCTCCATGTCTCCTGTCATCACAATGCTCCATGCCCTTGTCATCACAATGCTCCAGGTCTGCTGTCATCACCATGCTTCATGCCCGTGTCATCACAATGCTCCATGAATCTTGTCTTCACAATGCTCCATGGCCCATGTCATCCCAATGCTCCATGACCACTGTCATCACAATTCTCCAAGGCCCCTCTCATCACAATGCTCCACGACACTTGTCATCACATTGCTCCATAACACCTGTCATCACAGTGTTCCCTTCCCATGTCATCACAATTCTCCATGTCCCCTATAATCACAATGCTCCATGCCTGTTTCCTCACAATGCTCCAGAATTCTTGTCATCACAATGTTCCATGACCGTGGCATCACAATGCTCCATGGCCCTTGTCATCACAATGCTCCAGAATTCTTGTCATCACAATGTTCCATGACCGTGGCATCACAATGCTACATGACCCTGGTCATCACAGTTCTCCATGACCTTTGTCATCACAATGCTCTATGTCGCTTTTCATCACAATTCTCAATGACCACTTTAATCATAACGCTCGCTGACCATTTTCATCACATTTCTCTGTCATTACAATTCCCCATGGCCCCTTTCTTCACAATGCTCCATGATGCCTGTCATCACAAAGCTCCATGGCTTTTGTTTTCACAATGCTCCAGGACCAGTTTCTTCACAATACTCCATCCCCCTTGTCATCACAGTGCACAATGAAACCTTTCATTACAATGCTCCATGACACTTGTCATCACAATGCTCCATGGCCTTTATAGTCACAATGCTCCCAGGCTTTTTCATCACGATGTTCCATGAAAACTTTCATCACATTTCTCCATGACCATTGTCATCACAATAGTCCATACCCTTGTCAACACAATGCTGCATAATCCCTTTCATCACAATTCTCCATGACTGCTGTCATCACAATAATCCAGGACAATTTTCATAACAATGCTTCATGCCCCCAGTCATCACAGTGCTCCATGACACCTTTCATCACAATTCCTAGATGATCAATGTCATCACAATGCCCCATGACACCTGTCGTCACAATTCGCTATGACCCTTGTCATCACAATACTCGATGAACCGTGTCATCACAGTGTTCCAGGACACATGTCATCACGATGATCCATGACGACTTTCATCACAATGCTCCAATACACCTGTCATCACAATGCTCCATGGCCCCTGTTATCATATTGCTCCATGATCTCTTTCATCACAATGCTCCATGACCACTGTCATCACCATGCCTCATGACGCCTGTCATCTCAATGCTCCATGGCCCCTTTCATCACAATGCTCCATGAACCCAGTCATCACAATGTTCCCTGCCCTTTTCATCACAATGCTCCATGGGCCCTGTCATCACAATGCTCCATGCCCTTGTCATCAAAATGCTCCAGAACTCTTGTCATCATAATGCTCCATGCCAATGGCATCAAAATGCCCCATGACACTTGTCATCACAATGTTCCATGGCCCCTGTCATCACAATGCTCCATGCCAATGTCATCAAAATGCCCCATGACACTTGTCATCACAATGCTCCATGGCCTTTGTCATCACAATGTTCCATGGCCCCTGTCATCACAGTGCTCCATGATACCTTTCATCACAATTCTAGATGACCACTGTCATCACAATGCCCTATGACAGATGTCATCACAATTCGCCATGGTCCTTGACATCACAATGCTCCATGAACCGTGACATCACAAGGTTCCAGGACACTTGTCATCACAATGATCCATGATCACTTCCATCACAATGCTCCATGAACCCTGACATCTCAATGCTCCATAGCCTTTGTATTCACAGTGCTCCATGGCCCCTGTAATCACAGTGCTCCATGACAACATTCATCACAATGCTCCAAGACCACTGTCATCACAATGCCCCATGACGCCTGCCATCACAAATCTCCAAGGCCTCTCTTACCAAAAAGCTCCATGTCCCCTGGCATCACAAAGATCTCTGCCCATATCATCACAATGCTCCTTGTCACCTTTGATCACAATGCTCCATGCCCTTTCATCACAATGCTCCAGAATTCTTGTCATCACAATGTTCCTTGACCGTGTCATCACAATGCTCCATGACCCTTGTCATCACAAAGCTCCATGACCCCTGTCATCACAATGATCCATGACTGCTTTCCTCACAGTGCTCCAGTACCCTTTTCATCACAATGCTCCATGCCATTGTCAGCACAATTCTCCTTGGACCCTGTCATCAAAATGCTCCATCCCCTTTTCATCACAATGCTCCAGATAGCCTATCATTACAATGCTCCATGTCCGTGTCATCACAATGCTCCATGCCGTTGTCATCACAATGCTCCATGGCCCCTGTAATCACCATGCTCCATGCCCTTGTCATCACAATGCTCCAGAACACTTGTCATCATAATACTCCATTCCCGTGTCATCCCATTGCTCAATGACACTTGTCATCAAAATGTTCCTTGGCCTTTGTCATCACAGTGCTCAATGGTACCTTATTTCAAAATTCTACATGACCACTGTCATCACAATGTAAGATGACCAATGTCATCACAATGCCCCCGGACACGTGTCATCACATTTCGCCTTGGCCCTTGTCATCTCAAGGCTGTATGAACCGTGTCATCACTAGGTTCCAGGACACTTGTCATCACAGTGATCCATGACCACTTTCATCACAATGCTCCATGAACTCTGTTATCTCAATGCTCCATGGCCTTTGTATTCACAATGCTCCATTTTCCCGATAATCGCGTTGCTCCATGAACACTTTCATCACAATGCTCCTGGACCACTGTCACCATAATGCCCCATGACGTCTCTCATCACTGTGCTCCAAGGCCACTCTCATCAAAATGCTCCATGATCTGTGTCAGCACAATATTGCATGACACTTGTCATCACAATGCTCCAAGATCCCTGTAATCGCAATGATCCCTGCCAATGTCATCACAATGCTCCATGTCTCCTGTCATCACAATGCTCCATGCCCTTGTCATCACAATGCTCCAGGTCTGTTGTCATCACCATGCTTCATGCCCGTGTCATCACAATGCTCCATGAATCTTGTCTTCACAATGCTCCGTGGCCCATGTCATCCCAATGCTCCATGACCACTGTCATCACAATTCTCCAAGGCCCATCTCATCACAATGCTCCACGACACTTGTCATCACATTGCTCCATAACACCTGTCATCACAGTGTTCCCTTCCCATATCATCACAATTCTCCATGTCCCCTATAATCACAATGCTCCATGCCTGTTTCCTCACAATGCTCCAGAATTCTTGTCATCACAATGTTCCATGACCGTGGCATCACAATGCTCCATGGCCCTTGTCATCACAATGCTCCAGAATTCTTGTCATCACAATGTTCCATGACTGTGGCATCACAATGCTACATGACCCTGGTCATCACAGTTCTCCATGACCTTTGTCATCACAATGCTCTATGTCGCTTTTCATCACAATTCTCAATGACCACTTTAATCATAACTCTCGCTGACCATTTTCATCACATTTCTCTGTCATTACAATTCCCCATGGCCCCTTTCTTCACAATGCTCCATGATGCCTGTCATCACAAAGCTCCATGGCTTTTGTTTTCACAATGCTCCAGGACAGGTTTCATCACAATACTCCATCCCCCTTGTCATCACAGTGCACAATGAAACCTTTCATTACAATGCTCCATGACACATGTCATCACAATGCTCCATGGCCTTTATCGTCACAATGCTCCCAGGCTTTTTCATCACGATGTTCCATGAAAACTTTCATCACATTTCTCCATGACAATTGTCATCAAAATAGTCCATACCCTTGTCAACACAATGCTGCATAATCCCTGTCATCACAATTCTCCATGACTGCTGTCATCACAATAATCCAGGACAATTTTCATAACAATGCTTCATGCCCCCTGTCATCACATTGCTCCATGACACCTTTCATCACAATTCCTAGATGATCAATGTCATCACAATGCCCCATGACCCCTGTCATCACAATTCGCTATGTCCCTTGTCATCACAATACTCGATGAACCGTGTCATCACAGTGTTCCAGGACACATGTCATCACAATGATCCATGACGACTTTCTTCACAATGCTCCAATACAACTGTCATCACAATGCTCCATGGCCCCTGTTATCATATTGCTCCATGATCTCTTTCATCACAATGCTCCATGACCACTGTCATCACCATGCCTCATGACGCCTGTCATCTCAATGCTCCATGGCCCCTTTCATCACAATGCTCCATGAACCCAGTCATCACAATGTTCCCTGCTCTTTTCATCACAATGCTCCATGGGTCCTGTCATCACAGTGCTCCATGCCGTTGTAATCAAAATGCTACAGAACTCTTGTCATCATAATGCTCCATGCCAATGTCATCAAAATGCCCCATGACACTTGTCATCACAATGCTCCATGGCCTTTGTCATCACAATGTTCCATGGTCCCTGTCATCACTGTGCTCCATGATACCTTTCATCACAATTCTAGATGACCACTGTCATCACAATGCCCCATGACAGATGTCATCACAATTCGCCATGGTCCTTGTCATCACAATTCTCCATGAACCGTGACATCACAAGGTTCCAGGACACTTGTCATCACAATGATCCATGATCACTTTCATCACAATGCTCCATGAACCCTGACATCTCAATGCTCCATAGCCTTTGTATTCACAGTGCTCCATGGCCCCTGTAATCACAGTGCTCCATGACCCCTTTCATCACAATGCTCCAAGACCACTGTCATCACAATGCCCCATGACGCCTGCCATCACAAATCTCCAAGGCCTCTCTTACCAAAAACCTCCATGTCCCCTGGCATCACAAAGATCTCTGCCCATATCATCACAATGCTCCTTGTCACCTTTGATCACAATGCTCCATGCCCTTTCATCACAATGCTCCAGAATACTTGTCATCACAATGTTCCTTGACCGTGTCATCACAATGCTCCATGACCCTTGTCATCACAAAGCTCCATGACCCCTGTCATCACAATGATCCATGACTGCTTTCCTCACAGTGCTCCAGTACCCTTTTCATCACAATGCTCCATGCCATTGTCAGCACAATGCTCCTTGCACCCTGTCATCAAAATGCTCCATCCCCTTTTCATCACAATGCTCCCGATAGCCTATCATTACAATGCTCCATGTCCGTATCATCACAATGCTCAATGCCGTTGTCATCACAATGCTCCATGGCCCCTGTAATCACCATGCTCCATGCCCTTGTCATCACAATGCTCCAGAACACTTGTCATCATAATACTCCATTCCCGTGTCATCCCATTGCTCAAAGACACTTGTCATCAAAATATTCCTTGGCCTTTGTCATCACAGTGCTCAATGGTACCTTATTTCAAAATTCTACATGACCACTGTCATCACAATGCAAGATAACCAATGTCATCACAATGCCCCAGGACACGTGTCATCACATTTCGCCTTGGCCCTTGTCATCTCAAGGCTGTATGAACCGTGTCATCACTAGGTTCCAGGACACTTGTCATCACAGTGATCCATGACCACTTTCATCACAATGCTCCATGAACTCTGTTATCTCAATGCTCCATGGCCTTTGTATTCACAATGCTCCATTTTCCCGATAATCGTGTTGCTCCATGAACACTTTCTTCACAATGCTCCTGGACCACTGTCACCATAATGCCCCATGACGTCTCTCATCACTGTGCTCCAAGGCCACTCTCATCAAAATGCTCCATGATCTGTGTCAGCACAATATTGCATGACACTTGTCATCACAATGCTCCATGATCCCTGGAATCACAATGATCCCTGCCAATGTCATGACAATGCTCCATGTCTCCTGTCATCACAATGCTCCATGCCCTTGTCATCACAATGCTCCAGGTCTGCTGTCATCACCATGCTTCATGCCCGTGTCATCACAATGCTCCATGAATCTTGTCTTCACAATGCTCCATGGCCCATGTCATCCCAATGCTCCATGACCACTGTCATCACAATTCTCCAAGGCCCCTCTCATCACAATGCTCCACGACACTTGTCATCACATTGCTCCATAACACCTGTCATCACAGTGTTCCCTTCCCATGTCATCACAATTCTCCATGTCCCCTATAATCACAATGCTCCATGCCTGTTTCCTCACAATGCTCCAGAATTCTTGTCATCACAATGTTCCATGACCGTGGCATCACAATGCTCCATGGCCCTTGTCATCACAATGCTCCAGAATTCTTGTCATCACAATGTTCCATGACCGTGGCATCACAATGCTACATGACCCTGGTCATCACAGTTCTCCATGACCTTTGTCATCACAATGCTCTATGTCGCTTTTCATCACAATTCTCAATGACCACTTTAATCATAACGCTCGCTGACCATTTTCATCACATTTCTCTGTCATTACAATTCCCCATGGCCCCTTTCTTCACAATGCTCCATGATGCCTGTCATCACAAAGCTCCATGGCTTTTGTTTTCACAATGCTCCAGGACAGGTTTCATCACAATACTCCATCCCCCTTGTCATCACAGTGCACAATGAAACCTTTCATTACAATGCTCCATGACAAATGTCATCACAATGCTCCATGGCCTTTATCGTCACAATGCTCCCAGGCATTTTCATCACGATGTTCCATGAAAACTTTCATCACATTTCTCCATGACAATTGTCATCAAAATAGTCCATACCCTTGTCAACACAATGCTGCATAATCCCTGTCATCACAATTCTCCATGACTGCTGTCATCACAATAATCCAGGACAATTTTCATAACAATGCTTCATGCCCCCTGTCATCACATTGCTCCATGACACCTTTCATCACAATTCCTAGATGATCAATGTCATCACAATGCCCCATGACCACTGTCATCACAATTCGCTATGACCCTTGTCATCACAATACTCGATGAACCGTGTCATCACAGTGTTCCAGGACACATGTCATCACAATGATCCATGACGACTTTCTTCACAATGCTCCAATACAACTGTCATCACAATGCTCCATGGCCCCTGTTATCATATTGCTCCATGATCTCTTTCATCACAATGCTCCATGACCACTGTCATCACCATGCCTCATGACGCCTGTCATCTCAATGCTCCATGGCCCCTTTCATCACAATGCTCCATGAACCCAGTCATCACAATGTTCCCTGCTCTTTTCATCACAATGCTCCATGGGTCCTGTCATCACAGTGCTCCATGCCGTTGTAATCAAAATGCTACAGAACTCTTGTCATCATAATGCTCCATGCCAATGTCATCAAAATGCCCCATGACACTTGTCATCACAATGCTCCATGGCCTTTGTCATCACAATGTTCCATGGTCCCTGTCATCACTGTGCTCCATGATACCTTTCATCACAATTCTAGATGACCACTGTCATCACAATGCCCCATGACAGATGTCATCACAATTCGCCATGGTCCTTGTCATCACAATTCTCCATGAACCGTGACATCACAAGGTTCCAGGACACTTGTCATCACAATGATCCATGATCACTTTCATCACAATGCTCCATGAACCCTGACATCTCAATGCTCCATAGCCTTTGTATTCACAGTGCTCCATGGCCCCTGTAATCACAGTGCTCCATGACCCCTTTCATCACAATGCTCCAAGACCACTGTCATCACAATGCCCCATGACGCCTGCCATCACAAATCTCCAAGGCCTCTCTTACCAAAAACCTCCATGTCCCCTGGCATCACAAAGATCTCTGCCCATATCATCACAATGCTCCTTGTCACCTTTGATCACAATGCTCCATGCCCTTTCATCACAATGCTCCAGAATACTTGTCATCACAATGTTCCTTGACCGTGTCATCACAATGCTCCATGACCCTTGTCATCACAAAGCTCCATGACCCCTGTCATCACAATGATCCATGACTGCTTTCCTCACAGTGCTCCAGTACCCTTTTCATCACAATGCTCCATGCCATTGTCAGCACAATGCTCCTTGCACCCTGTCATCAAAATGCTCCATCCCCTTTTCATCACAATGCTCCCGATAGCCTATCATTACAATGCTCCATGTCCGTATCATCACAATGCTCAATGCCGTTGTCATCACAATGCTCCATGGCCCCTGTAATCACCATGCTCCATGCCCTTGTCATCACAATGCTCCAGAACACTTGTCATCATAATACTCCATTCCCGTGTCATCCCATTGCTCAAAGACACTTGTCATCAAAATATTCCTTGGCCTTTGTCATCACAGTGCTCAATGGTACCTTATTTCAAAATTCTACATGACCACTGTCATCACAATGCAAGATAACCAATGTCATCACAATGCCCCAGGACACGTGTCATCACATTTCGCCTTGGCCCTTGTCATCTCAAGGCTGTATGAACCGTGTCATCACTAGGTTCCAGGACACTTGTCATCACAGTGATCCATGACCACTTTCATCACAATGCTCCATGAACTCTGTTATCTCAATGCTCCATGGCCTTTGTATTCACAATGCTCCATTTTCCCGATAATCGTGTTGCTCCATGAACACTTTCATCACAATGCTCCTGGACCACTGTCACCATAATGCCCCATGACGTCTCTCATCACTGTGCTCCAAGGCCACTCTCATCAAAATGCTCCATGATCTGTGTCAGCACAATATTGCATGACACTTGTCATCACAATGCTCCATGATCCCTGGAATCACAATGACCCCTGCCAATGTCATGACAATGCTAAATGTCTCCTGTCATCACAATGGTCCATGCCCTTGTCATCACAATGCTCCAGGTCTGCTGTCATCACCATGCTTCATGCCCGTGTCATCACAATGCTCCATGAATCTTGTCTTCACAATGCTCCATGGCCCATGTCATCCCAATGCTCCATGACCACTGTCATCACAATTCTCCAAGGCCCCTCTCATCACAATGCTCCACGACACTTGTCATCACATTGCTCCATAACACCTGTCATCACAGTGTTCCCTTCCCATGTCATCACAATGCTCCATGTCCCCTATAATCACAATGCTCCATGCCTGTTTCCTCACAATGCTCCAGAATTCTTGTCATCACAATGTTCCATGACCGTGGCATCACAATGCTCCATGGCACTTGTCATCACAATGCTCCAGAATTCTTGTCATCACAATGTTCCATGACCGTGGCATCACAATGCTACATGACCCTGGTCATCACAGTTCTCCATGACCTTTGTCATCACAATGCTCTATGTCGCTTTTCATCACAATTCTCAATGACCACTTTAATCATAACGCTCGCTGACCATTTTCATCACATTTCTCTGTCATTACAATTCCCCATGGCCCCTTTCTTCACAATGCTCCATGATGCCTGTCATCACAAAGCTCCATGGCTTTTGTTTTCACAATGCTCCAGGACCAGTTTCATCACAATACTCCATCCCCCTTGTCATCACAGTGCACAATGAAACCTTTCATTACAATGCTCCATGACACTTGTCATCACAATGTTCCATGGCCTTTATCGTCACAATGCTCCCAGGCATTTTCATCACGATGTTCCATGAAAACTTTCATCACATTTCTCCATGACCATTGTCATCAAAATAGTCCATACCCTTGTCAACACAATGCTGCATAATCCCTGTCATCACAATTCTCCATGACTGCTGTCATCACAATAATCCAGGACAATTTTCATATCAATGCTTCATGCCCCCTGTCATCACAGTGCTCCATGACACCTTTCATCACAATTCCTAGATGATCAATGTCATCACAATGCCCCATGACACCTGCCGTCACAATTCGCTATGACCCTTGTCATCACAATACTCGATGAACCGTGTCATCACAGTGTTCCAGGACATATGTCATCACAATGATCCATGACGACTTTCTTCACAATGCTCCAATACACCTGTCATCACAATGCTCCATGGCCCCTGTTATCATATTGCTCCATGATCTCTTTCATCACAATGCTCCATGACCACTGTCATCACCATGCCTCAGGACGCCTGTCATCTCAATGCTCCATGGCCCCTTTCATCACAATGCTCCATGAACCCAGTCATCACAATGTTCCCTGCTCTTTTCATCACAATGCTCCATGGGTCCTGTCATCACAGTGCTCCATGCCCTTGTAATCAAAATGCTACAGAACTCTTGTCATCATAATGCTCCATGCCAATGTCATCAAAATGCCCCATGACACTTGTCATCACAATGCTCCATGGCCTGTGTCATCACAATGTTCCATGGCCCCTGTCATCACAATGATCCATGCCAATGTCATCAAAATGCCCCATGACACTTGTCATCACAATGCTCCATGGCCTTTGTCATCACAATGTTCCATGGCCCCTGTCATCACAGTGCTCCATGATACCTTTCATCACAATTCTAGATGACCACTGTCATCACAATGCCCCATGACAGATGTCATCACAATTCGCCATGGTCCTTGACATCACAATGCTCCATGAACCGTGACATCACAAGGTTCCAGGACACTTGTCATCACAATGATCCATGATCACTTCCATCACAATGGTCCATGAACCCTGACATCTCAATTCTCCATAGCCTTTGTATTCACAGTGCTCCATGGCCCCTGTAATCACAGTGCTCCATGACAACATTCATCACAATGCTCCAAGACCACTGTCATCACAATGCCCCATGACGCCTGCCATCACAAATCTCCAAGGCCTCTCTTACCAAAAAGCTCCATGTCCCCTGGCATCACAAAGATCTCTGCCCATATCATCACAATGCTCCTTGTCACCTTTGATCACAATGCTCCATGCCCTTTCATCACAATGCTCCAGAATTCTTGTCATCACAATGTTCCTTGACCGTGTCATCACAATGCTCCATGACCCTTGTCATCACAAAGCTCCATGACCCCTGTCATCACAATGATCCATGACTGCTTTCCTCACACTGCTCCAGTACCCTTTTCATCACAATGCTCCATGCCATTGTCAGCACAATTCTCCTTGGACCCTGTCATCAAAATGCTCCATCCCCTTTTCATCACAATGCTCCAGATAGCCTATCATTACAATGCTCCATGTCCGTGTCATCACAATGCTCCATGCCGTTGTCATCACAATGCTCCATGGCCCCTGTAATCACCATGCTCCATGCCCTTGTCATCACAATGCTCCAGAACACTTGTCATCATAATACTCCATTCCCGTGTCATCCCATTGCTCAATGACACTTGTCATCAAAATGTTCCTTGGCCTTTGTCATCACAGTGCTCCATGATACCTTATTTCAAAATTCTACATGACCACTGTCATCACAATGCAAGACGACCAATGTCATCACAATGCCCCATGACACGTGTCATCACATTTCTCCTTGGCCCTTGTCATCTCAAGGCTGTATGAAACATGTCATCACTAGGTTCCAGGACACTTGTCATCACAGTGATCCATGACCACATTCATCACAATGCTCCATGAACTCTGTTATCTCAATGCTCCATGGCCTTTGTATTCACAATGCTCCATTTTCCCGATAATCGCGTTGCTCCATGAACACTTTCATCACAATGCTCCTTGACCACTGTCACCATAATGCCCCATGACGTCTCTCATCACTGTGCTCCAAGGCCACTCTCATCAAAATGCTCCATGATCTGTGTCAGCACAATATTGCATGACACTTGTCATCACAATGCTCCATGATCCCTGGAATCACAATGACCCCTGCCAATGTCATGACAATGCTCCATGTCTCCTGTCATCACAATGCTCCATGCCCTTGTCATCACAATGCTCCAGGTCTGTTGTCATCACCATGCTTCATGCCCGTGTCATCACAATGCTCCATGAATCTTGTCTTCACAATGCTCCATGGCCCATGTCATCACAGTTCTCCATGACGACTGTCATCACAACTCTTCAAGGCCCCTCTCATCACAATGCTCCACGACACTTGTCATCACATTGCTCCATAACACCTGTCATCACAGTGTTCCCTGCCCATGTCATCACAATGCTCCATGTCCCCTATAATCACAATGCTCCATGCCTGTTTCCTCACAATGCTCCAGAATTCTTGTCGTCACAATGTTCCATGACCGTGGCATCACAATGCTCCATGGCCCTTGTCATCACAATGCTCCAGAATTCTTGTCATCACAATGTTCCATGACCGTGTCATCACAATGCTACATGACCCTGGTCATCACATTTCTCCATGACCTTTGTCATCACAATGCTCTATGTCGCTTTTCATCACAATTCGCAATGACCACTTTAATCATAACGCTCGCTGACCATTTTCATCACATTTCTCTATTGTCATTACAATTCCCCATGGCCCCTTTCTTCACAATGCTCCATGATGCCTGTCATCACAAAGCTCCATGGCTTTTGTTTTCACAATGCTCCAGGACCAGTTTCATCACAATACTCCATCCCCCTTGTCATCACAGTGCACAATGAAACCTTTCATTACAATGCTCCATGACACTTGTCATCACTATGCTCCATGGCCTTTATCGTCACAATGCTCCCAGGCATTTTCATCACGATGTTCCATGAAAACTTTCATCACATTTCTCCATGACCATTGTCATCCAAATAGTCCATACCAGTGTCAACACAATGCTGCATAATCCCTGTCATCACAATTCTCCATGACTGCTGTCATCACAATAATCCAGGACAATTTTCATAACAATGCTTCATGCCCCCAGTCATCACAGTGCTCCATGACACCTTTCATCACAATTCCTAGATGATCAATGTCATCACAATGCCCCATGACACCTGTCGTCACAATTCGCTATGACCCTTGTCATCACAATACTCGATGAACTGTGTCATCACAGTGTTCCAGGACACATGTCATCACAATGATCCATGACTAATTTCATCACAATGCTCCAATACACCTGTCATCAAAATGCTCCATGGCCCCTGTTATCATATTGGTCCATGATCACTTTCATCACAGTGCTCCATGAGCACTGTCATCACCATGCCTCATGACGCCTGTCATCTCAATGCTCCATGGCCCCTTTCATCACAATGCTCCATGAACCCAGTCATCACAATGTTCCCTGCCCTTTTCATCACAATGCTCCATGGGCCCTGTCATCACAATGCTCCATTCCCTTTTCATCAAAATGCTCCAGAACTCTTGTCATCACAATGCTCCATGCCAATGTCATCAAAATGTCCCATGACACTTGTCATCAAAATGCTCCATGACCTTTGTCATCACAATGTTCCATGGCCCGTGTCATCATAGTGCTCCATGATACCTTTCATCACAATTCTAGATGACCACTGTCATCAAAATGCCCCATGACAGATGTCATCACAATTCGCCATGGTACTTGTCATCACAATGATCCATGAACCGTGACATCACAAGCTTCCAGGACACTTGTCATCACAATGATCCATGATCACTTTCATCACAATGCTCGATGAACCCTGACATCTCAATGCTCCATAGCCTTTGTATTCACAGTGCACCATGGCCCCTGTAATCACAGTGATCCATGACCCCTTTCATCACAATGCTCCAAGACCCCTGTCATCACAATGCCCCATGACGCCTGCCATCACAAATCTCCAAGGCCTCTCTTACCAAAAAGCTCCATGTCCCCTGGCATCACAAAGATCTCTGCCCATATCATCACAATGCTCCTTGTCACCTTTAATCACAATGCTCCATGCCCTTTCATCACAATGCTCCAGAATTCTTGTCATCACAATGTCCCTTGACCGTGTCATCACAATGCTCCATGACCCTTGTCATCACAAAGCTCCATGCCCCCTGTCATCACAGTGCTCCATGACACCTTTCATCACAATTCCTAGATGATCAATGTCATCACAATGCCCCATGACACCTGTCGTCACAATTCGCTATGACCCTTGTCATCACAATACTCGATGAACCGTGTCATCACAGTGTTCCAGGACACATGTCATCACAATGATCCATGACGACTTTCTTCACAATGCTCCAATACACCTGTCATCACAATGCTCCATGGCCCCTGTTATCATATTGCTCCATGATCTCTTTCATCACAATGCTCCATGACCACTGTCATCACCATGCCTCAGGACGCCTGTCATCTCAATGCTCCATGGCCCCTTTCATCACAATGCTCCATGAACCCAGTCATCACAATGTTCCCTGCTCTTTTCATCACAATGCTCCATGGGTCCTGTCATCACAGTGCTCCATGCCCTTGTCATCAAAATGCTCCAGAACTCTTGTCATCATAATGCTCCATGCCAATGTCATCAAAATGCCCCATGACACTTGTCATCACAATGCTCCATGGCCTGTGTCATCACAATGTTCCATGGCCCCTGTCATCACAATGCTCCATGCCAATGTCATCAAAATGCCCCATGACACTTGTCATCACAATGCTCCATGGCCTTTGTCATCACAATGTTCCATGGCCCCTGTCATCACTGTGCTCCATGATACCTTTCATCACAATTCTAGATGACCACTGTCATCACAATGCCCCATGACAGATGTCATCACAATTCGCCATGGTACTTGTCATCACAATGCTCCATGAACCGTGCCATTACAAGGTTCCAGGACACTTGTCATCACAATGATCCATGATCACTTTCATCACAATGCTCCATGAACCCTGACATCTCAATGCTCCATAGCCTTTGTATTCACAGTGCTCCATGGCCCCTGTAATCACAGTGCTCCATGACCCCTTTCATCACAATGCTCCAAGACCTCTGTCATCAAAATGCTCCATGGCCCCTGTTATCATATTGCTCCATGATCTCTTTCATCACAATGCTCCATGACCACTGTCATCACCATGCCTCATGACTCCTGTCATTTCAATGCTCCATGACCCCTTTCATCACAATGCTCCATGAACCCAGTCATCACAATGTTCCCTGCCCTTTTCATCACAATGTTCTATGGGCCCTTTCATCACAGTGCTTCATGCCCTTGTAATCAAAATGCTACAGAACTCTTGTCATCATAATGCTCCATGCCAATGTCATCAAAATGCCCCATGACACTTGTCATCACAATGCTCCATGGCCTTTGTCATCACAATGTTCCATGGCCCCTGTCATCACTGTGCTCCATGATACCTTTCATCACAATTCTCGATGACCACTGTCATCACAATGCCCCATGACAGATGTCATCACAATTCGCCATGGTCCTTGTCATCACAATGCTCCATGAACCGTGGCATCACAATGCTCCATGGCCCTTGTCATCACAATGCTCCAGAATTCTTGTCATCACAATGTTCCTTGACCGTGTCATCACAATGCTACATGATCCTTGTCATCACAAAGCTCCATGACCCCTGTCATCACAATGATCCATGACTGCTTTCCTCAAAGTGCTCCAGTACTCTTTTCATCACAATGCTCCATGCCCTTGTCAGCACAATTCTCCTTGGACACTGTCATCAAAATGCTCCATCCCCTTTTCATCACAATGCTCCAGATAACCTATCATTACAATGCTTCATGTCCGTGTCATCACAATGCTCCATGCCGTTGTCATCACAATGCTCCATGGCCCCTGTAATCACCATGCTCCATGCCCTTGTCATCACAATGCAACAGAACACTTGTCATCATAATACTCCGTTCCGGTGTCATCCCATTGCTCAATGACACTTGTCATCAAAATGTTCCTTGGCCTTTGTCATCACAGTGCTCCATGATACATTATTTCAAAATTCTACATGACCACTGTCATCACAATGCAAGACGACCAATGTCATCACAATGCCCCATGACACGTATCATCACATTTCTCCTTGACCCTTGTCATCTCAAGGCTGTATGAACCGTGTCATCACTAGGTTCCAGGACACTTGTCATCACAGTGATCCATGACCACATTCATCACAATGCTCCATGAACTCTGTTATCTCAATGCTCCATGGCCTTTGTATTCACAATGCTCCATTTTCCCGATAATCGCGTTGCTCCATGAACACTTTCATCACAATGTTCCTTGACCACTGTCACCATAATGACCCATGACGTCTCTCATCACTGTGCTCCAAGGCCACTCTCATCAAAATGCTCCATGATCTGTGTCAGCATAATATTGCATGACACTTGTCATCACAATGCTCCATGTCTCCTGTAATCACAATGCTCCATGCGTTTGTCATCACATTGCTCCGGGTCTGTTGTCATCACCATGCTTCATGCCCGTGTCATCACAATGCTCCATGAATCTTGTCTTCACAATGCTCCATGACCACTGTCATCACAATTCTCCAAGGCCCATCTCATCACAATGCTCCTCGACACTTGTCATCACATTGCTCCATAACACCTGTCATCACAGTGTTCCCTGCCCATATCATCACAATGCTCCTTGTCCCCTCTAATCACAATGCTCCATGCATGTTTCCTCACAATGCTCCAGAATTCTTGTCATCACAATGTTCCATGACCGTGGCATCACAATGCTCTATGGCCCTTGTAATCACAATGCTCCAGAATTCTTGTCATCACAATGTTCCATGACCGTGGCATCACAATGCTACATGACCCTGGTCATCACAGTTCTCCATGACCTTTGTCATCACAATGCTCTATGTCGCTTTTCATCACAATTCTCAATGACCACTTTAATCATAACGCTCACTGACCATTTTCATCACATTTCTCTATTGTCATTACAATTCCCCATGGCCCCTTTCTTCACAATGCTCCATGATGCCTGTCATCACAAAGCTCCATGGCTTTTGTTTTCACAATGCTCCAGGACCAGTTTCATCACAATACTCCATCCCCCTTGTCATCACAGTGCACAATGAAACCTTTCATTACAATGCTCCATGACACTTGTCATCACAATGCTCCATGGCCTTTATCGTCACAATGCTCCCAGGCATTTTCATCACGATGTTCCATGAAAACTTTCATCACATTTCTCCATGACCATTGTCATCCAAATAGTCCATACCATTGTCAACACAATGCTGCATAATCCCTGTCATCACAATTCTCCATGACTGCTGTCATCACAATAATCCAGGACAATTTTCATAACAATGCTTCATGCCCCCAGTCATCACAGTGCTCCATGACACCTTTCATCACAATTCCTAGATGATCAATGTCATCACAATGCCCCATGACACCTGTCGTCACAATTCGCTATGACCCTTGTCATCACAATACTCGATGAACCGTGTCATCACAGTGTTCCAGGACACATGTCATCACAATGATCCATGACGACTTTCATCACAATGCTCCAATACACCTGTCATCACAATGCTCCATGGCCCCTGTTATCATATTGGTCCATGATCTCTTTCATCACAGTGCTCCATGAGCACTGTCATCACCATGCCTCATGACGCCTGTCATCTCAATGCTCCATGGCCCCTTTCATCACAATGCTCCATGAACCCAGTCATCACAATGTTCCCTGCCCTTTTCATCACAATGCTCCATGGGCCCTGTCATCACAATGCTCCATTCCCTTTTCATCAAAATGCTCCAGAACTCTTGTCATCACAATGCTCCATGCCAATGTCATCAAAATGTCCCATGACACTTGTCATCAAAATGCTCCATGACCTTTGTCATCACAATGTTCCATGGCCCGTGTCATCATAGTGCTCCATGATACCTTTCATCACAATTCTAGATGACCACTGTCATCAAAATGCCCCATGACAGATGTCATCACAATTCGCCATGGTACTTGTCATCACAATGATCCATGAACCGTGACATCACAAGCTTCCAGGACACTTGTCATCACAATGATCCATGATCACTTTCATCACAATGCTCGATGAACCCTGACATCTCAATGCTCCATAGCCTTTGTATTCACAGTGCACCATGGCCCCTGTAATCACAGTGATCCATGACCCCTTTCATCACAATGCTCCAAGACCCCTGTCATCACAATGCCCCATGACGCCTGCCATCACAAATCTCCAAGGCCTCTCTTACCAAAAAGCTCCATGTCCCCTGGCATCACAAAGATCTCTGCCCATATCATCACAATGCTCCTTGTCACCTTTAATCACAATGCTCCATGCCCTTTCATCACAATGCTCCAGAATTCTTGTCATCACAATGTCCCTTGACCGTGTCATCACAATGCTCCATGACCCTTGTCATCACAAAGCTCCATGCCCCCTGTCATCACAGTGCTCCATGACACCTTTCATCACAATTCCTAGATGATCAATGTCATCACAATGCCCCATGACACCTGTCGTCACAATTCGCTATGACCCTTGTCATCACAATACTCGATGAACCGTGTCATCACAGTGTTCCAGGACACATGTCATCACAATGATCCATGACGACTTTCTTCACAATGCTCCAATACACCTGTCATCACAATGCTCCATGGCCCCTGTTATCATATTGCTCCATGATCTCTTTCATCACAATGCTCCATGACCACTGTCATCACCATGCCTCAGGACGCCTGTCATCTCAATGCTCCATGGCCCCTTTCATCACAATGCTCCATGAACCCAGTCATCACAATGTTCCCTGCTCTTTTCATCACAATGCTCCATGGGTCCTGTCATCACAGTGCTCCATGCCCTTGTCATCAAAATGCTCCAGAACTCTTGTCATCATAATGCTCCATGCCAATGTCATCAAAATGCCCCATGACACTTGTCATCACAATGCTCCATGGCCTGTGTCATCACAATGTTCCATGGCCCCTGTCATCACAATGCTCCATGCCAATGTCATCAAAATGCCCCATGACACTTGTCATCACAATGCTCCATGGCCTTTGTCATCACAATGTTCCATGGCCCCTGTCATCACTGTGCTCCATGATACCTTTCATCACAATTCTAGATGACCACTGTCATCACAATGCCCCATGACAGATGTCATCACAATTCGCCATGGTACTTGTCATCACAATGCTCCATGAACCGTGCCATTACAAGGTTCCAGGACACTTGTCATCACAATGATCCATGATCACTTTCATCACAATGCTCCATGAACCCTGACATCTCAATGCTCCATAGCCTTTGTATTCACAGTGCTCCATGGCCCCTGTAATCACAGTGCTCCATGACCCCTTTCATCACAATGCTCCAAGACCTCTGTCATCAAAATGCTCCATGGCCCCTGTTATCATATTGCTCCATGATCTCTTTCATCACAATGCTCCATGACCACTGTCATCACCATGCCTCATGACTCCTGTCATTTCAATGCTCCATGACCCCTTTCATCACAATGCTCCATGAACCCAGTCATCACAATGTTCCCTGCCCTTTTCATCACAATGTTCTATGGGCCCTTTCATCACAGTGCTTCATGCCCTTGTAATCAAAATGCTACAGAACTCTTGTCATCATAATGCTCCATGCCAATGTCATCAAAATGCCCCATGACACTTGTCATCACAATGCTCCATGGCCTTTGTCATCACAATGTTCCATGGCCCCTGTCATCACTGTGCTCCATGATACCTTTCATCACAATTCTCGATGACCACTGTCATCACAATGCCCCATGACAGATGTCATCACAATTCGCCATGGTCCTTGTCATCACAATGCTCCATGAACCGTGGCATCACAATGCTCCATGGCCCTTGTCATCACAATGCTCCAGAATTCTTGTCATCACAATGTTCCTTGACCGTGTCATCACAATGCTACATGATCCTTGTCATCACAAAGCTCCATGACCCCTGTCATCACAATGATCCATGACTGCTTTCCTCAAAGTGCTCCAGTACTCTTTTCATCACAATGCTCCATGCCCTTGTCAGCACAATTCTCCTTGGACACTGTCATCAAAATGCTCCATCCCCTTTTCATCACAATGCTCCAGATAACCTATCATTACAATGCTTCATGTCCGTGTCATCACAATGCTCCATGCCGTTGTCATCACAATGCTCCATGGCCCCTGTAATCACCATGCTCCATGCCCTTGTCATCACAATGCAACAGAACACTTGTCATCATAATACTCCGTTCCGGTGTCATCCCATTGCTCAATGACACTTGTCATCAAAATGTTCCTTGGCCTTTGTCATCACAGTGCTCCATGATACATTATTTCAAAATTCTACATGACCACTGTCATCACAATGCAAGACGACCAATGTCATCACAATGCCCCATGACACGTATCATCACATTTCTCCTTGACCCTTGTCATCTCAAGGCTGTATGAACCGTGTCATCACTAGGTTCCAGGACACTTGTCATCACAGTGATCCATGACCACATTCATCACAATGCTCCATGAACTCTGTTATCTCAATGCTCCATGGCCTTTGTATTCACAATGCTCCATTTTCCCGATAATCGCGTTGCTCCATGAACACTTTCATCACAATGTTCCTTGACCACTGTCACCATAATGACCCATGACGTCTCTCATCACTGTGCTCCAAGGCCACTCTCATCAAAATGCTCCATGATCTGTGTCAGCATAATATTGCATGACACTTGTCATCACAATGCTCCATGTCTCCTGTAATCACAATGCTCCATGCGTTTGTCATCACATTGCTCCGGGTCTGTTGTCATCACCATGCTTCATGCCCGTGTCATCACAATGCTCCATGAATCTTGTCTTCACAATGCTCCATGACCACTGTCATCACAATTCTCCAAGGCCCATCTCATCACAATGCTCCTCGACACTTGTCATCACATTGCTCCATAACACCTGTCATCACAGTGTTCCCTGCCCATATCATCACAATGCTCCTTGTCCCCTCTAATCACAATGCTCCATGCATGTTTCCTCACAATGCTCCAGAATTCTTGTCATCACAATGTTCCATGACCGTGGCATCACAATGCTCTATGGCCCTTGTAATCACAATGCTCCAGAATTCTTGTCATCACAATGTTCCATGACCGTGGCATCACAATGCTACATGACCCTGGTCATCACAGTTCTCCATGACCTTTGTCATCACAATGCTCTATGTCGCTTTTCATCACAATTCTCAATGACCACTTTAATCATAACGCTCACTGACCATTTTCATCACATTTCTCTATTGTCATTACAATTCCCCATGGCCCCTTTCTTCACAATGCTCCATGATGCCTGTCATCACAAAGCTCCATGGCTTTTGTTTTCACAATGCTCCAGGACCAGTTTCATCACAATACTCCATCCCCCTTGTCATCACAGTGCACAATGAAACCTTTCATTACAATGCTCCATGACACTTGTCATCACAATGCTCCATGGCCTTTATCGTCACAATGCTCCCAGGCATTTTCATCACGATGTTCCATGAAAACTTTCATCACATTTCTCCATGACCATTGTCATCACAATAGTCCATACCCTTGTCAACACAATGCTGCATAATCCCTTTCATCACAATTCTCCATGACTGCTGTCATCACAATAATCCAGGACAATTTTCATAACAATGCTTCATGCCCCCAGTCATCACAGTGCTCCATGACACTTTTCATCACAATTCCTACATGATCAATGCCATCACAATGCCCCATGACACCTGTCGTCACAATTCGCTATGACCCTTGTCATCACAATACTCGATGAACCGTGTCATCACAGTGTTCCAGGACACATGTCATCACGATGATCCATGACGACTTTCATCACAATGCTCCAATACACCTGTCATCACAATGCTCCATGGCCCCTGTTATCATATTGCTGCATGATCTCTTTCATCACAATGCTCCATGACCACTGTCATCACCATGCCTCATGACGCCTGTCATCTCAATGCTCCATGGCCCCTTTCATCACAATGCTCCATGAACCCACTCATCACAATGTTCCCTGCCCTTTTCATCACAATGCTCCATGGGCCCTGTCATCACAATGCTCCATGCCCTTGTCATCAAAATGCTCCAGAACTCTTGTCATCATAATGCTCCATGCCAATGGCATCAAAATGCCCCATGACACTTGTCATCACAATGTTCCATCGCCCCTGTCATCACAATGATCCATGCCAATGTCATCAAAATGCCCCATGACACTTGTCATCACAATGCTCCATGGCCTTTGTCATCACAATGTTCCATGGCCCCTGTCATCACAGTGCTCCATGATACCTTTCATCACAATTCTAGATGACCACTGTCATCACAATGCCCCATGACAGATGTCATCACAATTCGCCATGGTCCTTGACATCACAATGCTCCATGAACCGTGACATCACAAGGTTCCAGGACACTTGTCATCACAATGATCCATGATCACTTCCATCACAATGCTCCATGAACCCTGACATCTCAATGCTCCATAGCCTTTGTATTCACAGTGCTCCATGGCCCCTGTAATCACAGTGCTCCATGACAACATTCATCACAATGCTCCAAGACCACTGTCATCACAATGCCCCATGACGCCTGCCATCACAAATCTCCAAGGCCTCTCTTACCAAAAAGCTCCATGTCCCCTGGTATCAAAAAGATCTCTGCCCATATCATCAAAATGCTCCTTGTCACCTTTGATCACAATGCTCCATGCCCTTTCATCACAATGCTCCAGAATTCTTGTCATCACAATGTTCCTTGATCGTGTCATCACAATGCTCCATGACCCTTGTCATCACAAAGCTCCATGACCCCTGTCATCACAATGATCCATGACTGCTTTCCTCACACTGCTCCAGTACCCTTTTCATCACAATGCTCCATGCCATTGTCAGCACAATTCTCCTTGGACCCTGTCATCAAAATGCTCCATCCCCTTTTCATCACAATGCTCCAGATAGCCTATCATTACAATGCTCCATGTCCGTGTCATCACAATGCTCCATGCCGTTGTCATCACAATGCTCCATGGCCCCTGGAATCACCATGCTCCATGCCCTTGTCATCACAATGCTCCAGAACACTTGTCATCATAATACTCCATTCCCGTGTCATCCCATTGCTCAATGACACTTGTCATCAAAATGTTCCTTGGCCTTTGTCATCACAGTGCTCCATGATACCTTATTTCAAAATTCTACATGACCACTGTCATCACAATGCAAGACGACCAATGTCATCACAATGCCCCATGACACGTGTCATCACATTTCTCCTTGGCCCTTGTCATCTCAAGGCTGTATGAACCGTGTCATCACTAGGTTCCAGGACACTTGTCATCACAGTGATCCATGACCACATTCATCACAATGCTCCATGAACTCTGTTATCTCAATGCTCCATGGCCTTTGTATTCACAATGCTCCATTTTCCCGATAATCGCGTTGCTCCATGAACACTTTCATCACAATGCTCCTTGACCACTGTCACCATAATGACCCATGACGTCTCTCATCACTGTGCTCCAAGGCCACTCTCATCAAAATGCTCCATGATCTGTGTCAGCATAATATTGCATGACACTTGTCATCACAATGCTCCATGTCTCCTGTCATCACAATGCTCCATGCCCTTGTCATCACAATGCTCCAGGTCTGTTGTCATCACCATGCTTCATGCCCGTGTCATCACAATGCTCCATGAAACTTGTTTTCACAATGCTCCATGACCACTGTCATCACAATTCTCCAAGGCCCCTCTCATCACAATGCTCCTCGACACTTGTCATCACATTGCTCCATAACACCTGTCATCACAGTGTTCCCTGCCCATGTCATCACAATGCTCCTTGTCCCCTATAATCACAATGCTCCATGCATGTTTCCTCACAATGCTCCAGAATTCTTGTCATCACAATGTTCCATGACCGTGGCATCACAATGCTCTATGGCCCTTGTCATCACAATGCTCCAGAATTCTTGTCATCACAATGTTCCATGACCGTGGCATCACAATGCTACATGACCCTGGTCATCACATTTCTCCATGACCTTTGTCATCACAATGCTCTATGTCGCTTTTCATCACAATTCTCAATGACCACTTTAATCATAACGCTCGCTGACCATTTTCATCACATTTCTCTGTCATTACAATTCCCCATGGCCCCTTTCTTCACCATGCTCCATGATGCCTGTCATCACAAAGCTCCATGGCTTTTGTTATCACAATGCTCCAGGACCAATTTCATCACAATACTCCATCCCCCTTGTCATCACAGTGCACAATGAAACCTTTCATTACAATGCCCCATGACACTTTTCATCACAATGCTCCATGGCCTTTATCATCACAATGCTCCCAGGCACTTTTCATTACGATGTTCCATGAAAACTTTCATCACATTTCTCCATGACCATTGTCATCACAATAGTCCATACCCTTGTCAACACAATGCTGCATAATGCCTGTCATCACAATTCTCCAAGACTGCTGTCATCACAATAATCCAGCACAATTTTATTAACAATGCTTCATGCCCCCAGTCATCACAGTGCTCCATGACACCTTTCATCACAATTCCTACATGATCAATGTCATCACAATGCCCCATGACACCTGTCGTCACAATTCGCTATGACCCTTGTCATCACAATACTCAATGAACCGTGTCATCACAGTGTTCCAGGACACATGTCATCACAATGATCCATGACGACTTTCATCACAATGCTCCAATACACCTGTCATCACAATGCTCCATGGCCCCTGTTATCATATTGCTCCATGATCTCTTTCATCACAATGCTCCATGACCACTGTCATCACCATGCCTCATGACGCCTGTCATCTCAATGCTCCATGGCCCCTTTCATCACAATGCTCCATGAACCCAGTCATCACAATGTTCCCTGCCCTTTTCATCACAATGCTCCATGGGCCCTGTCATCACAGTGCTCCATGCCCTTGTCATCAAAATGCTACAGAACTCTTGTCATCATAATGCTCCATGCCAATGTCATCAAAATGCCCCATGACACTTGTCATCAAAATGCTCCATGACCTTTGTCATCACAATGTTCCATCGCCCGTGTCATCATAGTGCTCCATGATACCTTTCATCACAATTCTAGATGACCACTGACATCACAATGCCCCATGACAGATGTCATCAGAATTCGCCATGGTCCTTGTCATCACAATGCTCCATGAACCATGACATTACAAGTTTCCAGGACACTTGTCATCACAATGATCCATGATCACTTTCATCACAATGCTCCATGAACCCTGACATCTCAATGCTCCATAGCCTTTGTATTCACAGTGCACCATGGCCCCTGTAATCACAGTGCTCCATGACCCCTTTCATCACAATGCTCCAAGATCCCTGTCATCACAATGCCCCATGACGCCTGCCATCAGAAATCTCCAAGGCCTCTCTTACCAAAAAGCTCCATGACCCTTGGCATCACAAGGATCTCTGCCCATATCATCACAATGCTCCTTGTCACCTTTAATCACAATGCTCCATGCCCTTTCATCACAATGCTCCAGAATTTTTGTCATCGCAATGTTCCTTGACCGTGTCATCACAATGCTCCATGATCCTTGTCATCACAAAGCTCCTTGACCCCTGTCATCACAATGATCCATGACTCCTTTCCTCACAGTGCTCCAGTACCCATTTCATCACAATGCTCCATGCCATTGTCAGCACAATGCTCCTTGGACCCTGTCATCAAAATGTTCCATCCCCTTTTCATCACAATGCTCGAGATAGCCTATCATTACAATGCTCCATGTCCGTGTCATCACAATGCTCCATGCCGTTGTCATCACAATGCTCCATGGCCCCTGTAATCACAATGTTCCTTGACCGTGTCATCACAATGCTCCAGAACACTTGTCATCATAATACTCCATTCCCGTGTCATCCCATTGCTCAATGACACTTGCCATCAAAATGTTCCTTGGCCTTTGTCATCACAGTGCTCCATGATACCTTATTTCAAAATTCTACATGACCAATGTCATCACAATGCCCCAGGACACGTGTCATCACATTTCGCCTTGGCCCTTGTCATCTCAAGGCTGTATGAACCGTGTCATCACTAGGTTCCAGGACACTTGTCATCACAGTGATCCATGACCACTTTCATCACAATGCTCCATGAACTCTGTTATCTCAATGCTCCATGGCCTTTGTATTCACAATGCTCCATTGTCCCGATAATCGCGGTGCTCCATGAACACTTTCATCACAATGCTCCGTGACCACTGTCACCATAATGCCCCATGACGTCTCTCATCACTGTGCTCCAAGGCCACTCTCATCAAAATGCTCCATGATCTGTGTCAGCACAATATTGCATGACACTTGTCATCACAATGCTCCATGATCCCTGTAATCACAATGATCCCTGCCAATGTCATCACAATGCTCCATGTCTCCTGTCATCACAATGCTCCATGCCCTTGTCATCACAATGCTCCAGGTCTGTTGTCATCACCATGCTTCATGCCCGTGTCATCACAATGCTCCATGAATCTTGTCTTCACAATGCTCCATGGCCCATGTCATCACAGTTCTCCATGACGACTGTCATCACAACTCTTCAAGGCCCCTCTCATCACAATGCTCCACGACACTTGTCAACACATTGCTCCATAACACCTGTCATCACAGTGTTCCCTGCCCATGTCATCACAATGCTCCATGTCCCCTATAATCACAATGCTCCATACCTGTTTCCTCACAATGCTCCAGAATTCTTGTCATCACAATATTCCAAGACCGTGGCATCACAATGCTCCATGGCCCTTGTCATCACAATGCTCCAGAATGCTTGTCATCACAATGTTCCATGACCGTGTTATCACAATGCTACATGACCCTGGTCATCACAGTTCTCCATGACCTTTGTCATCACAATGCTCTATGTCGCTTTTCATCACAATTCTCAATGACCACTTTAATCATAACGCTCGCTGACCATTTTCATCACATTTCTCTATTGTCATTACAATTCCCCATGGCCCCTTTCTTCACAATGCTCCATGATGCCTGTCATCACAAAGCTCCATGGCTTTTGTTTTCACAATGCTCCAGGACCAGTTTCATCACAATACTCGATCCCCCTTGTCATCACAGTGCACAATGAAACCTTTCATTACAATGCTCCATGACACTTGTCATCACAATGCTCCATGGCCTTTATCGTCACAATGCTCCCAGGCATTTTCATCACGATGTTCCATGAAAACTTTCATCACATTTCTCCATGACCATTGTCATCACAATAGTCCATACCCTTGTCAACACAATGCTGCATAATCCCTGTCATCACAATTCTCCATGACTGCTGTCATCACAATAATCCAGGACAATTTTCATAACAATGCTTCATGCCCCCAGTCATCACAGTGCTCCATGACACCTTTCATCACAATTCCTAGAAGATCAATGTCATCACAATGCCCCATGACACCTGTCGTCACAATTCGCTATGACCATTGTCCTCACAATACTCGGTGAACCGTGTCATCACAGTGTTCCAGGACACATGTCATCACAGTGATCCATGACGACTTTGATCACAATGCTCCATGCCAATGTCATCAAAATGCCCCATGACACTTGTCATCCCAATGCTCCATGGCCTTTGTCATCACAATGTTCCATGGCCTCTGTCATCACAGTGCTCCATGATACATTTCATCACAATTCTAGATGACGACTGTCATCACAATGCCCCATCACAGATGTCATCACAATTCGCCATGGTCCTTGTCATCACAATGCTCCATGAACCGTGACATCAAAGGTTCCAGGACACTTGTCATCACAATCATCCATGATCACTTTCAACACAATGCTCCATGAAACCTGACATCTCAAGGCTCCATAGACTTTATATTCACAGTGCTCCATGGCCCCTGTAAGCACAGTGCTTCATGACCCCTTTCACCACAATGCTCCAAGACCCCTTTCATCACAATGCCCCATGAGGTCTGCCCTCACAAATTTCCAAGGCCTCTCTTACCAAAAAGCTCCATGACCCCTTTCATCACAAAGTTCTCTGCCCATATCATCACAATGCTCCTTGTCACCTTTAATCACAATGCTCCATGCACTTTCATCACAATACTCCAGAATTCTTGTCATCGCAATGTTGCTTGACCGTGTCATCACAATGCTCCATGACCCTTGTCATCACAAAGCTCCATGACCTCTGCCATCACAATGATCCATGACTGCTTTCCTCACATTGCTCCAGTACCCATTTCATCACAATGCTCCATACCATTGTCAGCACAATGCTCCTTGGACCCTGTCATCAAAATGCTCCATCCCCTTTTCATCACAATGCTCCAGATAGCCTATCATTACAATGCTCCATGTCTGTGTCATCAAAATGCTCCATGCCATTGTCATCACAACGCTCCAGAACTCTTGTCATCATAATACTCCATTCCCGTGTCATCCCATTGCTCCATGATACCTTATTTCAAAATTCTACATGACCACTGTCATCACAATGCCCCAGGACACGTGCCATCACATTTCGCATTGGCCCTTGTCATCTCAAGGCTGTATGAACCGTGTCATCACTAGGTTCCAGGACACTTGTCATCACAGTGATCCATGACCACTTTCATCACATTGCTCCATGAACTCTGTTATCTCAATGCTCCATAGCCTTTGTATTCACAGTGCTCCATGACCCCTTTCATGATAATGCTCTCAGACCCCTGTCATCACAATGCCCCATGACGCCTGCCATCACAAATCTACAGGGCCTCTCTTTCCAAAAAGCTCCATGACCTCTGTCATCACAATGTTCTCTGCCCATATCATCACAATGCTCCTTTTCACCTTTAATCACAATGCTCCATGCCCTTTCATCACAATGCTCCAGAATTCTTGTCATCGCAATGTTCCTTGACGGTGTCATCACTATGCTCCATGACACTTGTCATCACAAAGCTCCATGACCCCTGTCATCACAATGATCCATGACTCCTTTCCTCACAGTGCTCCAGTACCCTTTTCATCACAATGCTCCATGCCATTGTCAGCACAATGCTCCTTGGACCCTGGCATCAAAATGCTCCATCCCCTTTTCATCACAATGCTCCAGATAGCCTATCATTACAATGCTCCATGTCCGTGTCATCACAATGCGATTTCCCATTGTCATCACAATGCTCCATGGCCCCTGGAATCACAATGTTCCTTGATCGTGTCATCACAATGCTCCAGAACACTTGTCATCATAATACTCCATTCCCGTGTCATCCCATTGCTCAATGACACTTGTCATCAAAATGTTCCTTGGCCTTTGTCATCACAGTGCTCCATGATACCTTATGTCAAAATTCTACATGACCAATGTCATCACAATGCCCCAGGACACGTGTCATCACATTTCGCCTTGGCCCTTGTCATCTCAAGGCTGTATGAACCGTGTCATCACTAGGTTCCAGGACACTTGTCATCACAGTGATCCATGACCACTTTCATCACAATGCTCCATGAACTCTGTTATCTCAATGCTCCATGGCCTTTGTATTCACAATGCTCCATTGTCCCGATAATCGCATTGCTCCATGAACACTTTCATCACAATGCTCCGTGACCACTGTCACCATAATGCCCCATGACGTCTCTCATCACTGTGCTCCAAGGCCACTCTCATCAAAATGCTCCATGATGTGTGTCAGCACAATATTGCATGACACTTGTCATCACAATGCTCCATGATCCCTGTAATCACAATGATCCCTGCCAATGTCATCACAATGCTCCATGTCTCCTGTCATCACAATGCTCCATGCCCTTGTCATCACAATGCTCCAGGTCTGCTGTCATCACCATGCTTCATGCCCGTGTCAACACAATGCTCCATGAATCTTGTCTTCACAATGCTCCATGGCCCATGTCATCCCAATGCTCCATGACCACTGTCATCACAATTCTCCAAGGCCCCTCTCATCACAATGCTCCACGACACTTGTCATCACATTGCTCCATAACACCTGTCATCACAGTATTCCCTGCGCATGTCATCACAATGCTCTATGTCCCCTATAATCACAATGCTCCATGCCTGTTTCCTCACAATGCTCCAGAATTCTTGTCATCACAATGTTCCAAGACAGTGGCATCAGAATGCTCCATGGCCCTTGTCATCACAATGCTCCAGAATGCTTGTCATCACAATGTTCCATGACCGTGTCATCACAATGCTACATGACCCTGGTCATCACAGTTCTCCATGACCTTTGTCATCACAAGGCTCTATGTTGCTTTTCATCACAATTCTCAATGACCACTTTAATCATAACGCTCGCTGACCATTTTCATCCTATTTCTCTATTGTCATTACAATTCCCCATGGCCCCTTTCGTCACAATGCTCCATGATGCCTGTCATCACAAAGCTCCATGGCTTTTGTTTTCACAATGCTCCAGGACCAGATTCATCACAATACTCCATCCCCCTTGTCATCACAGTGCACAATGAAACCTTTCATTACAATGCTCCATGACACTTGTCATCACAATGTTCCATGGCCTTTATAGTCACAATGCTCCCAGGCATTTTCATCACGATGTTCCATGAAAACTTTCATCACATTTCTCCATGACCATTGTCATCCAAATAGTCCATACCCTTGTCAACACAATGCTGCATAATCCCTGTCATCACAATTCTCCATGACTGCTGTCATCACAATAATCCAGGACAATTTTCATAACAATGCTTCATGCCCCCAGTCATCACAGTGCTCCATGACACCTTTCATCACAATTCCTAGATGATCAATGTCATCACAATGCCCCATGACACCTGTCGTCACAATTCGCTATGACCCTTGTCATCACAATACTCGATGAGCCGTGTCATCACAGTGTTCCAGGACACATGTCACCACAATGATCCATGACTACTTTCATCACAATGCTCCAATACACCTGTCATCACAATGCTCCATGGCCCCTGTTATCATATTGCTCCATGATCTCTTTCATCACAATGCTCCATGACCACTGTCATCACCATGCCTCATGACGCCTGTCATCTCAATGCTCCATGGCCTCTTTCATCACAATGCTCCATGAACCCAGTCATCACAATGTTCCCTGCCCTTTTCATCACAGTGCTCCATGGGCCCTGTCATCACAATGCTCCATGCCCTTCTCATCACAATGCTCCAGAACACTTGTCATCATAATGCTCCATGCCAATGGCATCAAAATGCCCCATGACACTTGTCATCACAATGCTCCATGGCCTGTGTCATCACAATGTTCCATGGCCCCTGTCATCACAATGCTCCATGCCAATGTCATCAAAATGACATGACACTTGTCATCACAATGTTCCATGACCTTTGTCATCACAATGTTCCATGGCCCCTGTCATCACAGTGCTCCATGATACCTTTCATCACAATTCTAGATGACCACTGTCATCACAATGCCCCATGACAGATGTCATCACAATTCGCCATGGTCTTTGTCATCACAATGCTCCATGAACCGTGACATCACAAGGTTCCAGGACACTTGTCACCACAATGATCCATGATCACTTTCATCACAATGCTCCATGAACCCTGACATCTCAAAGCTCCATAACCTTTGTATTCACAGTGCACCATGGCCCCTGTAATCACAGTGATCCATGACCCCTTTCATCACAATGCCCCATGACGCCTGCCATCACAAATCTCCAAGGCCTCTCTTACCAAAAATCTCCATGACCCTTGGCATCACAAAGATCTCTGCCCATATCATCACAATGCTCCTTGTCACCTTTAATCACAATGCTCCATGCCCTTTCATCACAATGCTCCAGAATTCTTGTCATCGCAATGTTCCTTGACCGTGTCATCACAGTGCTCCATGATCCTTGTCATCACAAAGCTCCATGACCCCTGTCATCACAATGATCCATGACTCCTTTCCTCACAGTGCTCCAGTACCCATTTCATCACAATGTTCCATGCCATTGTCAGCACAATGCTCCTTGGACCCTGTCATCAAAATGCTCCATCCCCTTTTCATCACAATGCTCCAGATAGCCTATCATTACAATGCTCCATGTCCGTGTCATCACAATGCTCCATGCCATTATCATCACAATGCTTCATGGTCCCTGTAATCACAATGCTCCATGCCCTTGTCATCACAATGCTCCAGAACACTTGTCATCATAATACTCCATTCCCGTGTCATCCCATTGCTCAATGACACTTGTCATCAAAATGTTCCTTGGCCTTTGTCATCACAGTGCTCCATGGTACCTTATTTCAAATTCTACATGACCACTGTCATCACAATGCAAGATGACCAATGTCATCACAATGCCCCATGACACGTTTCATCACATTTCGCCTTGGCCCTTGTCATCTCAAGGCTGTATGAACCGTGTCATCACTAGGTTCCAGGACACTTGTCATCACAGTGATCCATGACCACTTTCATCAAAATGCTCCATGAACTCTGTTATCTCAATGCTCCATGGCCTTTGTATTCACAATGCTCCATTGTCCCGATAATGGCGTTGCTCCATGGACACTTTCATCACAATGCTCCTTGACCACTGTCACCATAATGCCACATGACGTCTCTCATCACTGTGCTCCAAGGCCACTCTCATCAAAATGCTCCATGATCTGTGTTAGCACAATATTGCATGACACTTGTCATCACAATGCTCCATGATCCCTGTAATCACAATGATCCCTGCCAATGTCATCACAATGCTCCATGTCTCCTGTCATCACAATGCTCCATGCCTTTGTCATCACAATCCTCCAGGTCTGTTGTCATCACCATGCTTCATGCCCGTGTCATCACAATGCTCCATGAATGTTGTCTTCACAATGCTCCGTGGCCCATGTCATCACAATGCTCCATGTCCCCTATAATCACAATGCTCCATGCCTGTTTCCTCACAATGCTCCAGAATTCTTATCGTCACAATGTTCCATGACTGTGGCATCACAATGCTCCATGGCCCTTGTCATCACAATGCTCCAGAATTTTTGTCATCACAATGTTCCATGACCGTGTCATCACAATGCTATATGACCCTGGTCATCACAGTTCTCCTTGACATTTGTCATCACAATGCTCTATGTTGCTTTTCTTCACAATTCTCAATGACCACTTTAATCATAACGCTCGCTGACCATTTTCATCACATTTCTCTATTGTCATTACAATTCCCCATGGCCCCTTTCTTCACAATGCTCCATGATGCCTGTCATCACAAAGCTCCAAGGCTTTTGTTTTCACAATGCTCCAGGACCAGTTTCCTCACAATACTCCATCCCCCTTGTCATCACAGTGCACAATGAAACCTTTCATTACAATGCTCCATGACACTTGTCATCACAATGCTCCATGGCCTTTATAGTCACAATGCTCCCAGGCATTTTCATCACGATGTTCCATGAAAACTTTCATCACATTTCTCCATGACCATTGTCATCCAAATAGTCCATATCCTTGTCAACACAATGCTGCATAATCCCTGTCATCACAATTCTCCATGACTGCTGTCATCACAATAATCCAGGACAATTTTCATAACAATGCTTTATGCCCCCAGTCATCACAGTGCTCCATGACACCTTTCATCACAATTCCTAGATGATCAATGTCATCACAATACCCCATGACACCTGTCGTCACAATTCGCTATGACCCTTGTCATCACAATACTCGATGAACCGTGTCATCACAGTGTTCCAGGACACATGTCATCACAATGATCCATGACGACTTTCATCACAATGCTCCAATACACCTGTCATCACAATGCTCCATGGCCCCTGTTATCATATTGCTCCATGATCTCTTTCATCACAATGCTCCATGACCACTGTCATCACCATGCCTCATGAGGCCTGTCATCTCAATGCTCCATGGCCCCTTTCATCACAGTGCTCCATGAAACCAGTCATCACAATGTTCCCTGCCCTTTTCATCACAATGCCCCATGGCACTGTCATCACAATGCTCCATGCCCTTGCCATCAAAATGCTCCAGAACACTTGTCATCATAATGCTCCATGCCAATGTCATCAAAATTCCCCATGACACTTCTCATCACAATGTTCCATGGACCCTGTCATCACAATACTCCATGCCAATGTCATCAAAATGCCCCATGACACTTGTCAAAGCAATGCTCCATGGCCTTTGTCATCACAATGTTCCATGGCCCGTTTCATCATAGTGCTCCATGATACCTTTCATCACAATTCTGTATGACCACTGTCATCACAATGCCCCATGACAGATGTCATCACAATTCGCCATGGTCCTTGACATCACAATGCTCCATGAACCGTGACATCACAAGATTCCAGGACACTTGTCATCACAATGATCCATGATCACTTCCATCACAATGCTCCATGAACCCTGTCATCTCAATGCTCCATAGCCTTTGTATTCACAGTGCACCATAGCCCCTGTAATCACAGTGCTCCATGACACCTTTCATCACAATGCTCCAAGACCCCTGTCATCACAATGCCCCATGACGCCTGCCATCACAAATCTCCAAGGCCTCTCTTACCAAAAATCTCCATGACCCTTGGCATCACAAAGATCTCTGCCCATATCATCACAATGCTCCTTGTCACGTTTAATCACAATGCTCCATGCCCTTTCATCACAATGCTCCAGAATTCTTGTCATCGCAATGTTCCTTGACGGTGTCATCACTATGCTCCATGACACTTGTCATCACAAAGCTCCATGACCCCTGTCATCACAATGATCCATGACTCCTTTCCTAACAGTGCTCCAGTACCCATTTCATCACAATGCTCCATGCCATTGTCAGCACAATGCTCCTTGGACCCTGTCATCAAAATGCTCCATCCCCTTTTCATCACAATGCTCCAGATAGCCTATCATTACAATGCTCCATGTCCGTGTCATCACAATGCGACTTGTCATTGTCATCACAATGCTCCATGGCCCCTGTAATCACAATGTTCCTTGACCGTGTCATCACAATGCTCCAGAACACTTGTCATCATAATACTCCATTCCCGTGTCATCCCATTGCTCAATGACACTTGTCATCAAAATGTTCCTTGGCCTTTGTCATCACAGTGCTCCATGATACCTTATTTCAAAATTCTACATGACCAATGTCATCACAATGCCCCAGGACACGTGTCATCACATTTCGCCTTGGCCCGTGTCATCTCAAGGCTGTATGAACCGTGTCATCACTAGGTTCCAGGACACTTGTCATCACAGTGATCCATGACCTCTTTCATCACAATGCTCCATGAACACTGTTATCTAAATGCTCCATGGCATTTGTATTCACAATGCTCCATTTTCCCGATAATCGCGTTGCTCCATGAACACTTTCATCACAATGCTCCTTGACCACTGTCACCATAATGCCCCATGACGTCTCTCATCACTGTGCTCCAAGGCCACTCTCATCAAAATGCTCCATGATCTGTGTCAGCACAATATTGCATGACACTTGTCATCACAATGCTCCATGATCCCTGTAATCGCAATGATCCCTGCCAATGTCATCACAATGCTCCATGTCTCCTGTCATCACAATGCTCCATGCCCTTGTCATCACAATGCTCCAGGTCTGTTGTCATCACCATGCTTCATGCCCGTGTCATCACAATGCTCCATGAATCTTGTCTTCACAATGCTCCGTGGCCCATGTCATCACAATGCTCCATGACCAATGTCATCACAATTCTCCAAGGCCCCTCTCATCACAATGCTCCACGACACTTGTCATCACATTGCTCCATAACACCTGTCATCACAGTGTTCCCTGCCCATGTCATCACAATGCTCCATGTCCCCTATAATCACAATGCTCCATGCATGTTTCCTCACAATGCTCCAGAATTCTTGTCATCACAATGTTCCAAGACCGTGGCATCACAATGCTCCATGGCCCTTGTCATCACAATGCTCCAGAATGCTTGTCATCACAATGTTCCATGACCGTGTCATCACAATGCTACATGACCCTGGTCATCACAGTTCTCCATGACCTTTGTCATCACAATGCTCTATGTCGCTTTTTATCACAATTCTCAATGACCACTTTAATCATAACGCTCGCTGACCATTTTCATCCCATTTCTCTATTGTCATTACAATTCCCCATGGCCCCTTTCTTCACAATGCTCCATGATGCCTGTCATCAAAAAGCTCCATGCCTTTTGTTTTCACAATGCTCCAGGACCAGTTTCATCACAATATTCCATCCCCCTTGTCATCACAGTGCACAATGAAACCTTTCACTACAGTGCTCCATGACACTTGTCATCACAATGCTCCATGGCCTTTATCGTCACAATGCTCCCAGGCATTTTCATCACGATGTTCCATGAAAACTTTCATCACATTTCTCCATGACCGACCATTGTCATCCAAATAGTCCATACCATTGTCAACACAATGCCACATAGTCCCTGTCATCACAATTCTCCATGACTGCTGTCATCACAATAATCAAGGACAATTTTCATAACAATGCTTCATGCCCCCATTCATCACAGTGCTCCATGACACCTTTCATCACAATTCCTAGATGATCAATGTCATCACAATGCCCCATGACACCTGTCGTCACAATTCGCTATGACCCTTGTCATCACAATACTCGATGAACCGTGTCATCACAGTGTTCCAGGACACATGTCATCACAATGATCCATGACTACTTTCATCACAATGCTCCAATACACCTGTCATCAAAATGCTCCATGGCCCCTGTTATCATATTGCTCCATGATCTCTTTCATCACAATGCTCCATGACCACTGTCATCACCATGCCTCATGACGCCTGTCATCTCAATGCTCCATGGCCCCTTTCATCACAATGCTCCATGAACCCAGTCATCACAATGTTCCCTGCCCTTTTCATCACAATGCTCCATGGGCCCTGTCATCACAATGCTCCATTCCCTTTTCATCAAAATGCTCCAGAACTGTTGTCATCACAATGCTCCATGCCAATGTCATCAAAATGTCCCATGACACTTGTCATCAAAATGCTCCATGACCTTTGTCATCACAATGTTCCATGTCCCGTGTCATCATAGTACTCCATGATACCTTTCATCACAATTCTAGATGACCACTGTCATCACAATGCCCCATGACAGATGTCATAACAATTTGCCATGGTCCTTGTCATCACAATGCTCCATGAACCGTGACATCACAAGGTTCCAGGACACTTGTCATCACAATGATCCATGATCACTTTCATCACAATGCTCCATGAACCCTGACATCTCAATGCTCCATAGCCTTTGTATTCACAGTGCACCATGGCCCCTGTAATCACAGTGCTCCATGACCCCTTTCATCACAATGCTCCAAGACCCCTGTCATCACAATGCCCCATGATGCCTGCCATCACAAATCTCCAAGGCTTCTCTTACCAAAAAGCTCCATGACCCTTGGCATCACAAAGATCTCTGCCCATATCATCACAATGCTCCTTGTCACGTTTAATCACAATGCTCCATGCCCTTTCATCACAATGCTCCAGAATTCTTGTCATCGCAATGTTCCTTGACGGTGTCATCACTATGCTCCATGACACTTGTCATCACAAAGCTCCATGACCCCTGTCATCACAATGATCCATGACTCCTTTCCTCACAGTGCTTCAGTACCCTTTTCATCACAATGCTCCATGCCATTGTCAGCACAATGCTCCTTGGACCCTGTCATCAAAATGCTCCATCCGCTTTTCATCACAATGCTCCAGATAGCCTATCATTACAATGCTCCATGTCCGTGTCATCACAATGCGATTTGCCATTGTCATCTCAATGCTCCATGGCCCATGTAATCACAATGTTCCTTGACCGTGTCATCACAATGCTCCAGAACACTTGTCATCATAATACTCCATTCCCGTGTCATCCCATTGCTCAATGACACTTGTCATCAAAATGTTCCTTGGCCTTTGTCATCACAGTGCTCCATGATACCTTATTTCAAAATTCTACATGACCAATGTCATCACAATGCCCCAGGACACGTGTCATCACATTTTGCCTTGGCCCTTGTCATCTCAAGGCTGTATGAACCGTGTCATCACTAGATTCCAGGACTCTTGTCATCACAGTGATCCATGACCACTTTCATCACAATGCTCCATGAACTCTGTTATCTCAATGCTCCATGGCCTTTGTATTCACAATGCTCCATTGTCCCGATAATCGCGTTGCTCCATGAACACTTTAATCACAATGTTCCTTGACCACTGTCACCATAATGCCCCATGACGTCTCTCATCACTGTGCTCCAAGGCCACGCTCATCAAAATGCTCCATGATCTGTGTCAGCACAATATTGCATGACAATTGTCATCACAATGCTCCATGATCCCTGTAATCACAATGATCCCTGCCAATGTCATGACACTGCTCCATGTCTCCTGTCATCACAATGCTCCATGCCCTTGTCATCACAATGCTCCAGGTCTGTTGTCATCACCATGCTTCATGCCCGTGTCATCACAATGCTCCATAAATCTTGTCTTCACAATGCTCCATGGCCCATGTCATCACAATGATCCATGACCACTGTCATCACAATTCTTCACGGCCCCTCTCATCACAATGCTCCACGACACTTGTCATCACATTGCTCCATAACACCTGTCATCACAGTGTTCCCTGCCCATGTCATCACAATGCTCCATGTCCTCTATAATCACAATGCTCCATGCCTCTTTCCTCACAATGCTCCAGAATTCTTATCGTCACAATGTTCCATGACTGTGGCATCACAATGCTCCATGGCCCTTGTCATCACAATGCTCCAGAATTCTTGTCATCACAATGTTCCATGACCGTGTCATCACAATGCTATATGACCCTGGTCATCACAGTTCTCCATGACATTTGTCATCACAATGCTCTATGTTGCTTTTCTTCACAATTCTCAATGACCACTTTAATCATAACGCTCGCTGACCATTTTCATCACATTTCTCTATTGTCATTACAATTCCCCATGGCCCCTTTCTTCACAATGCTCCATGATGCCTGTCATCACAAAGCTCCAAGGCTTTTGTTTTCACAATGCTCCAGGACCAGTTTCCTCACAATACTCCATCCCCCTTGTCATCACAGTGCACAATGAAACCTTTCATTACAATGCTCCATGACACTTGTCATCACAATGCTCCATGGCCTTTATAGTCACAATGCTCCCATGCATTTTCATCACGATGTTCCATGAAAACTTTCATCACATTTCTCCATGACCATTGTCATCACAATAGTCCATACCCTTGTCAACACAATGCTGCATAATCCCTGTCATCACAATTCTCCATGACTGCTGTCATCACAATAATCCAGGACAATTTTCATAACAATGCTTCATGCCCCCAGTCATCACAGTGCTCCATGACACCTTTCATCACAATTCCTAGATGATCAATGTCATCACAATGCCCCATGACACCTGTCGTCACAATTCGCTATGACCCTTGTCATCACAATACTCGATGAGCCGTGTCATCACAGTGTTCCAGGACACATGTCACCACAATGATCCATGACTACTTTCATCACAATGCTCCAATACACCTGTCATCACAATGCTCCATGGCCCCTGTTATCATATTGCTCCATGATCTCTTTCATCACAATGCTCCATGACCACTGTCATCACCATGCCTCATGACGCCTGTCATCTCAATGCTCCATGGCCTCTTTCATCACAATGCTCCATGAACCCAGTCATCACAATGTTCCCTGCTCTTTTCATCACAAAGCTCCATGACCCCTGTCATCACAATGATCCATGACTGCTTTCCTCACAGTGCTCCAGTACCATTTTCATCACAATGCTCCATGCCATTGTCAGCACAATGCTCCTTGGACCCTGTCATCAAAATGCTCCATCCCCTTTTCATCACAATGCTCCAGATAGCCTATCATTACAATGCTCCATGTCCGTGTCATCACAATGCTCCATGCCATTATCATCACAATGCTCCATGGCCCCTGTAATCACCATGCTCCATGCCCTTGTCATCACAATGCTCCAGAACACTTGTCATCATAATACTCCATTCCCGTGTCATCCCATTGCTCAATGACGCTTGTCATCAAAATGTTCCTTGGCCTTTGTCATCACAGTGCTCAATGGTACCTTATTTCAAAATTCTACATGACCACTGTCATCACAATGCAAGATGACCAATGTCATCACAATGCCCCAGGACACGTGTCATCACATTTCGCCGTGGCCCTTGTCATCTCAAGGCTGTATGAACCGTGTCATCACTAGGTTCCAGGACACTTGTCATCACAGTGATCCATGACCACTTTCATCACAATGCTCCATGAACTCTGTTATCTCAATGCTCCATGGCCTTTGTATTCACAATGCTCCATTTTCCCGATAATCGCGTTGCTCCATGAACACTTTCATGACAATGCTCCTGGACCACTGTCACCATAATGCCCCATGACGTCTCTCATCACTGTGCTCCAAGGCCACTCTCATCAAAATGCTCCATGATCTGTGTCAGCACAATATTGCATGACACTTGTCATCACAATGCTCCATGATCCCTGTAATCACAATGATCCCTGCCAATGTCATAACAATGCTCCATGTCTCCTGTCATCACAATGCTCCATGCCTTTGTCATCACAATGCTCCAGGTCTGTTGTCATCATCATGCTTCATGCCCGTGTCATCACAATGCTCCATGAATGTTGTCTTCACAATGCTCCGTGGCCCATGTCATCACAATGCTCCATGTCCCCTATAATCACAATGCTCCATGCCTGTTTCCTCACAATGCTCCAGAATTCTTGTCGTCACAATGTTCCATGACTGTGGCATCACAATGCTCCATGGCCCTTGTCATCACAATGCTCCAGAATTCTTGTCATCACAATGTTCCATGACCGTGTCATCACAATGCTATATGAGCCTGGTCATCACAGTTCTCCATGACCTTTGTCATCACAATGCTCTATGTCGCTTTTCTTCACAATTCTCAATGACCACTTTAATCATAACGCTCGCTGACCATTTTCATCACATTTCTCTATTGTCATTACAATTCCCCATGGCCCCTTTCTTCACAATGCTCCATGATGCCTGTCATCACAAAGCTCCAAGTCTTTTGTTTTCACAATGCTCCAGGACCAGTTTCATCACAATATTCCATCCCCCTTGTCATCACAGTGCACAATGAAACCTTTCACTACAGTGCTCCATGACACTTGTCATCACAATGCTCCATGGCCTTTATCGTCACAATGCTCCCAGGCATTTTCATCACGATGTTCCATGAAAACTTTCATCACATTTCTCCATGACCGACCATTGTCATCCAAATAGTCCATACCATTGTCAACACAATGCCACATAGTCCCTGTCATCACAATTCTCCATGACTGCTGTCATCACAATAATCAAGGACAATTTTCATAACAATGCTTCATGCCCCCATTCATCACAGTGCTCCATGACACCTTTCATCACAATTCCTAGATGATCAATGTCATCACAATGCCCCATGACACCTGTCGTCACAATTCGCTATGACCCTTGTCATCACAATACTCGATGAACCGTGTCATCACAGTGTTCCAGGACACATGTCATCACAATGATCCATGACTACTTTCATCACAATGCTCCAATACACCTGTCATCAAAATGCTCCATGGCCCCTGTTATCATATTGCTCCATGATCTCTTTCATCACAATGCTCCATGACCACTGTCATCACCATGCCTCATGACGCCTGTCATCTCAATGCTCCATGGCCCCTTTCATCACAATGCTCCATGAACCCAGTCATCACAATGTTCCCTGCCCTTTTCATCACAATGCTCCATGGGCCCTGTCATCACAATGCTCCATTCCCTTTTCATCAAAATGCTCCAGAACTCTTGTCATCACAATGCTCCATGCCAATGTCATCAAAATGTCCCATGACACTTGTCATCAAAATGCTCCATGACCTTTGTCATCACAATGTTCCATGTCCCGTGTCATCATAGTACTCCATGATACCTTTCATCACAATTCTAGATGACCACTGTCATCACAATGCCCCATGACAGATGTCATAACAATTTGCCATGGTCCTTGTCATCACAATGCTCCATGAACCGTGACATCACAAGGTTCCAGGACACTTGTCATCACAATGATCCATGATCACTTTCATCACAATGCTCCATGAACCCTGACATCTCAATGCTCCATAGCCTTTGTATTCACAGTGCACCATGGCCCCTGTAATCACAGTGCTCCATGACCCCTTTCATCACAATGCTCCAAGACCCCTGTCATCACAATGCCCCATGATGCCTGCCATCACAAATCTCCAAGGCTTCTCTTACCAAAAAGCTCCATGACCCTTGGCATCACAAAGATCTCTGCCCATATCATCACAATGCTCCTTGTCACGTTTAATCACAATGCTCCATGCCCTTTCATCACAATGCTCCAGAATTCTTGTCATCGCAATGTTCCTTGACGGTGTCATCACTATGCTCCATGACACTTGTCATCACAAAGCTCCATGACCCCTGTCATCACAATGATCCATGACTCCTTTCCTCACAGTGCTTCAGTACCCTTTTCATCACAATGCTCCATGCCATTGTCAGCACAATGCTCCTTGGACCCTGTCATCAAAATGCTCCATCCGCTTTTCATCACAATGCTCCAGATAGCCTATCATTACAATGCTCCATGTCCGTGTCATCACAATGCGATTTGCCATTGTCATCTCAATGCTCCATGGCCCCTGTAATCACAATGTTCCTTGACCGTGTCATCACAATGCTCCAGAACACTTGTCATCATAATACTCCATTCCCGTGTCATCCCATTGCTCAATGACACTTGTCATCAAAATGTTCCTTGGCCTTTGTCATCACAGTGCTCCATGATACCTTATTTCAAAATTCTACATGACCAATGTCATCACAATGCCCCAGGACACGTGTCATCACATTTTGCCTTGGCCCTTGTCATCTCAAGGCTGTATGAACCGTGTCATCACTAGATTCCAGGACTCTTGTCATCACAGTGATCCATGACCACTTTCATCACAATGCTCCATGAACTCTGTTATCTCAATGCTCCATGGCCTTTGTATTCACAATGCTCCATTGTCCCGATAATCGCGTTGCTCCATGAACACTTTAATCACAATGTTCCTTGACCACTGTCACCATAATGCCCCATGACGTCTCTCATCACTGTGCTCCAAGGCCACGCTCATCAAAATGCTCCATGATCTGTGTCAGCACAATATTGCATGACAATTGTCATCACAATGCTCCATGATCCCTGTAATCACAATGATCCCTGCCAATGTCATGACACTGCTCCATGTCTCCTGTCATCACAATGCTCCATGCCCTTGTCATCACAATGCTCCAGGTCTGTTGTCATCACCATGCTTCATGCCCGTGTCATCACAATGCTCCATAAATCTTGTCTTCACAATGCTCCATGGCCCATGTCATCACAATGATCCATGACCACTGTCATCACAATTCTTCACGGCCCCTCTCATCACAATGCTCCACGACACTTGTCATCACATTGCTCCATAACACCTGTCATCACAGTGTTCCCTGCCCATGTCATCACAATGCTCCATGTCCTCTATAATCACAATGCTCCATGCCTCTTTCCTCACAATGCTCCAGAATTCTTATCGTCACAATGTTCCATGACTGTGGCATCACAATGCTCCATGGCCCTTGTCATCACAATGCTCCAGAATTCTTGTCATCACAATGTTCCATGACCGTGTCATCACAATGCTATATGACCCTGGTCATCACAGTTCTCCATGACATTTGTCATCACAATGCTCTATGTTGCTTTTCTTCACAATTCTCAATGACCACTTTAATCATAACGCTCGCTGACCATTTTCATCACATTTCTCTATTGTCATTACAATTCCCCATGGCCCCTTTCTTCACAATGCTCCATGATGCCTGTCATCACAAAGCTCCAAGGCTTTTGTTTTCACAATGCTCCAGGACCAGTTTCCTCACAATACTCCATCCCCCTTGTCATCACAGTGCACAATGAAACCTTTCATTACAATGCTCCATGACACTTGTCATCACAATGCTCCATGGCCTTTATAGTCACAATGCTCCCATGCATTTTCATCACGATGTTCCATGAAAACTTTCATCACATTTCTCCATGACCATTGTCATCACAATAGTCCATACCCTTGTCAACACAATGCTGCATAATCCCTGTCATCACAATTCTCCATGACTGCTGTCATCACAATAATCCAGGACAATTTTCATAACAATGCTTCATGCCCCCAGTCATCACAGTGCTCCATGACACCTTTCATCACAATTCCTAGATGATCAATGTCATCACAATGCCCCATGACACCTGTCGTCACAATTCGCTATGACCCTTGTCATCACAATACTCGATGAGCCGTGTCATCACAGTGTTCCAGGACACATGTCACCACAATGATCCATGACTACTTTCATCACAATGCTCCAATACACCTGTCATCACAATGCTCCATGGCCCCTGTTATCATATTGCTCCATGATCTCTTTCATCACAATGCTCCATGACCACTGTCATCACCATGCCTCATGACGCCTGTCATCTCAATGCTCCATGGCCTCTTTCATCACAATGCTCCATGAACCCAGTCATCACAATGTTCCCTGCTCTTTTCATCACAAAGCTCCATGACCCCTGTCATCACAATGATCCATGACTGCTTTCCTCACAGTGCTCCAGTACCATTTTCATCACAATGCTCCATGCCATTGTCAGCACAATGCTCCTTGGACCCTGTCATCAAAATGCTCCATCCCCTTTTCATCACAATGCTCCAGATAGCCTATCATTACAATGCTCCATGTCCGTGTCATCACAATGCTCCATGCCATTATCATCACAATGCTCCATGGCCCCTGTAATCACCATGCTCCATGCCCTTGTCATCACAATGCTCCAGAACACTTGTCATCATAATACTCCATTCCCGTGTCATCCCATTGCTCAATGACGCTTGTCATCAAAATGTTCCTTGGCCTTTGTCATCACAGTGCTCAATGGTACCTTATTTCAAAATTCTACATGACCACTGTCATCACAATGCAAGATGACCAATGTCATCACAATGCCCCAGGACACGTGTCATCACATTTCGCCGTGGCCCTTGTCATCTCAAGGCTGTATGAACCGTGTCATCACTAGGTTGCAGGACAGTTGTCATCACAGTGATCCATGACCACATTCATCACAATGCTCCATGAACTCTGTTATCTCAATGCTCCATGGCCTTTGTATTCACAATGCTCCATTTTCCCGATAATCGCGTTGCTCCATGAACACTTTCATGACAATGCTCCTGGACCACTGTCACCATAATGCCCCATGACGTCTCTCATCACTGTGCTCCAAGGCCACTCTCATCAAAATGCTCCATGATCTGTGTCAGCACAATATTGCATGACACTTGTCATCACAATGCTCCATGATCCCTGTAATCACAATGATCCCTGCCAATGTCATAACAATGCTCCATGTCTCCTGTCATCACAATGCTCCATGCCTTTGTCATCACAATGCTCCAGGTCTGTTGTCATCATCATGCTTCATGCCCGTGTCATCACAATGCTCTATGAATGTTGTCTTCACAATGCTCCGTGGCCCATGTCATCACAATGCTCCATGTCCCCTATAATCACAATGCTCCATGCCTGTTTCCTCACAATGCTCCAGAATTCTTGTCGTCACAATGTTCCATGACTGTGGCATCACAATGCTCCATGGCCCTTGTCATCACAATGCTCCAGAATTCTTGTCATCACAATGTTCCATGACCGTGTCATCACAATGCTATATGAGCCTGGTCATCACAGTTCTCCATGACCTTTGTCATCACAATGCTCTATGTCGCTTTTCTTCACAATTCTCAATGACCACTTTAATCATAACGCTCGCTGACCATTTTCATCACATTTCTCTATTGTCATTACAATTCCCCATGGCCCCTTTCTTCACAATGCTCCATGATGCCTGTCATCACAAAGCTCCAAGTCTTTTGTTTTCACAATGCTCCAGGACCAGTTTCCTCACAATACTCCATCCCCCTTGTCATCACAGTGCACAATGAAACCTTTCATTACAATGCTCCATGACACTTGTCATCACAATGCTCCATGGCCTTTATAGTCACAATGCTCCCAGGCATTTTCATCACGATGTTCCATGAAAACTTTCATCACATTTCTCCATGACCATTGTCATCCAAATAGTCCATACCCTTGTCAACACAATGCTGCATAATCCCTGTCATCACAATTCTCCATGACTGCTGTCATCACAATAATCCAGGACAATTTTCATAACAATGCTTCATGCCCCCAGTCATCACAGTGCTCCATGACACCTTTCATCACAATTCATAGATGATCAATGTCATCACAATGCCCCATGACACCTGTCGTCACAATTCGCTATGACCCTTGTCATCACAATACTCAATGAGCCGTGTCATCACAGTGTTCCAGTACACATGTCATCACAATGATCCATGACTACTTTCATCACAATGCTCCAATACACCTGTCATCACAATGCTCCATGGCCCCTGTTATCATATTGCTCCATGATCTCTTTCATCACAATGCTCCATGACCACTCTCATCACCATGCCTCACGACGCCTGTCATCTCAGTGCTCCATGGCCCCTTTAATCACAATGCTCCATGAACACAGTGAACCCAGTCATCACAATGTTCCCTGCCCTTTTCATCACAGTGCTCCATGGGCCCTGTCATCACAATGCTCCATGCCCTTCTCATCACAATGCTCCAGAACACTTGTCATCATAATGCTCCATGCCAATGGCATCAAAATGCCCCATGACACTTGTCATCACAATGCTCCATGGCCTGTGTCATCACAATGTTCCATGGCCCCTGTCATCACAATGCTCCATGCCAATGTCATCAAAATGACATGACACTTGTCATCACAATGTTCCATGACCTTTGTCATCACAATGTTCCATGGCCCCTGTCATCACAGTGCTCCATGATACCTTTCATCACAATTCTAGATGACCACTGTCATCACAATGCCCCATGACAGATGTCATCACAATTCGCCATGGTCTTTGTCATCACAATGCTCCATGAACCGTGACATCACAAGGTTCCAGGACACTTGTCACCACAATGATCCATGATCACTTTCATCACAATGCTCCATGAACCCTGACATCTCAAAGCTCCATAACCTTTGTATTCACAGTGCACCATGGCCCCTGTAATCACAGTGATCCATGACCCCTTTCATCACAATGCCCCATGACGCCTGCCATCACAAATCTCCAAGGCCTCTCTTACCAAAAATCTCCATGACCCTTGGCATCACAAAGATCTCTGCCCATATCATCACAATGCTCCTTGTCACCTTTAATCACAATGCTCCATGCCCTTTCATCACAATGCTCCAGAATTCTTGTCATCGCAATGTTCCTTGACCGTGTCATCACAGTGCTCCATGATCCTTGTCATCACAAAGCTCCATGACCCCTGTCATCACAATGATCCATGACTCCTTTCCTCACAGTGCTCCAGTACCCATTTCATCACAATGTTCCATGCCATTGTCAGCACAATGCTCCTTGGACCCTGTCATCAAAATGCTCCATCCCCTTTTCATCACAATGCTCCAGATAGCCTATCATTACAATGCTCCATGTCCGTGTCATCACAATGCTCCATGCCATTATCATCACAATATTTCATGGTCCCTGTAATCACAATGCTCCATGCCCTTGTCATCACAATGCTCCAGAACACTTGTCATCATAATACTCCATTCCCGTGTCATCCCATTGCTCAATGACACTTGTCATCAAAATGTTCCTTGGCCTTTGTCATCACAGTGCTCCATGGTACCTTATTTCAAATTCTACATGACCACTGTCATCACAATGCAAGATGACCAATGTCATCACAATGCCCCATGACACGTTTCATCACATTTCGCCTTGGCCCTTGTCATCTCAAGGCTGTATGAACCGTGTCATCACTAGGTTCCAGGACACTTGTCATCACAGTGATCCATGACCACTTTCATCAAAATGCTCCATGAACTCTGTTATCTCAATGCTCCATGGCCTTTGTATTCACAATGCTCCATTGTCCCGATAATCGCGTTGCTCCATGGACACTTTCATCACAATGCTCCTTGACCACTGTCACCATAATGCCACATGACATCTCTCATCACTGTGCTCCAAGGCCACTCTCATCAAAATGCTCCATGATCTGTGTTAGCACAATATTGCATGACACTTGTCATCACAATGCTCCATGATCCCTGTAATCACAATGATCCCTGCCAATGTCATCACAATGCTCCATGTCTCCTGTCATCACAATGCTCCATGCCTTTGTCATCACAATCCTCCAGGTCTGTTGTCATCACCATGCTTCATGCCCGTGTCATCACAATGCTCCATGAATGTTGTCTTCACAATGCTCCGTGGCCCATGTCATCACAATGCTCCATGTCCCCTATAATCACAATGCTCCATGCCTGTTTCCTCACAATGCTCCAGAATTCTTATCGTCACAATGTTCCATGACTGTGGCATCACAATGCTCCATGGCCCTTGTCATCACAATGCTCCAGAATTCTTGTCATCACAATGTTCCATGACCGTGTCATCACAATGCTATATGACCCTGGTCATCACAGTTCTCCATGACATTTGTCATCACAATGCTCTATGTTGCTTTTCTTCACAATTCTCAATGACCACTTTAATCATAACGCTCGCTGACCATTTTCATCACATTTCTCTATTGTCATTACAATTCCCCATGGCCCCTTTCTTCACAATGCTCCATGATGCCTGTCATCACAAAGCTCCAAGGCTTTTGTTTTCACAATGCTCCAGGACCAGTTTCCTCACAATACTCCATCCCCCTTGTCATCACAGTGCACAATGAAACCTTTCATTACAATGCTCCATGACACTTGTCATCACAATGCTCCATGGCCTTTATAGTCACAATGCTCCCAGGCATTTTCATCACGATGTTCCATGAAAACTTTCATCACATTTCTCCATGACCATTGTCATCACAATAGTCCATATCCTTGTCAACACAATGCTGCATAATCCCTGTCATCACAATTCTCCATGACTGCTGTCATCACAATAATCCAGGACAATTTTCATAACAATGCTTTATGCCCCCAGTCATCACAGTGCTCCATTACACCTTTCATCACAATTCCTAGATGATCAATGTCATCACAATACCCCATGACACCTGTCGTCACAATTCGCTATGACCCTTGTCATCACAATACTCGATGAACCGTGTCATCACAGTGTTCCAGGACACATGTCATCACAATGATCCATGACGACTTTCATCACAATGCTCCAATACACCTGTCATCACAATGCTCCATGGCCCCTGTTATCATATTGCTCCATGATCTCTTTCATCACAATGCTCCATGACCACTGTCATCACCATGCCTCATGAGGCCTGTCATCTCAATGCTCCATGGCCCCTGTAATCACAGTGCTCCATGCTTTTGTCATCACAATGCTCCAGAACACTTGTCACCATAATACTCCATTCCCGTGTCATTCCATTGCTCAATGACACTTGTCATCAAAATGTTCCTTGGCCTTTCTCATCACAGTGCTCCATGGTACCTTATTTCAAAATTCGACATGACCACTCTCATCACAATGCAAGATGACCAATGTCATCACAATGCCCCAGGACAAGTGTCATCACATTTCGCCTTGGCCCTTGTCATCTCAAGGCGGTATGAACCGTGTCATCACTAGGTTCCAGGACACTTGTCATCACAGTGATCCATGACCACTTTCATCACAATGCTCCATGAACTCTGTTATCTCAATGCTCCATGGCCTTTGTATTCACAATGCTCCATTGTCCCGATAATCGCGTTGCTCCATGAACACTTTCATCACAATGTTCCTTGAGCACTGTCACCATAATGCCCCATGATGTCTCTCATCACTGTGCTCCAAGGCAACTCTCATAAAAATGCTCCATGATCTGTGTCAGCACAATATTGCATGACACTTGTCATCACAATGCTCCATGATCAGTGTAATCACAATGATTCCTGCCAATGTCATCACAATGCTCCATGTCTCCTGTCATCACAATGCTCCATGCCCTTGTCATCACAATGCTCCATTAATCTTGTCTTCACAATGCTCCATGACCCATGTCATCACAATGCTCCATGACCACTGTCATCACAATTCTTCAAGGACCCTCTCATCACAATGCTCCACGACACTTGTCATCAAATGGCTCCATAACGCCTGTCATCACAGTGTTCCTTGCCCATGTCATCACAATGCTCCATGTCCCCTATAATCACAATGCTCCATGCCTGTTTCCTCACAATGCTCCAGAATTCTTGTCATCACAATGTTCCCAGACCGTGGCATCTCAATGCTCCATGGCCCTTGTCATCACAATGCTCCAGAATTCTTGTCATCACAATGTTCCATGACCGTGTCATCACAATGCTACATGACCATGGTCATCACAGTTCTCCATGACCTTTGTCATCACAATGCTCTATGTCGCTTTTCATCACAATTCTCAATGACCACTTTAATCATAACGCTCGCTGACCATTTTCATCACATTTCTCTGTCATTACAATTCCCCATGGCCCCTTTCTTCACCATGCTCCATGATGCCTGTCATCACAAAGCTCCATGGCTTTTGTTTTCACAATGCTCCAGGACCAGTTTCATCACAATACTCCATCCCCCTTGTCATCACAGTGCACAATGAAACCTTTCATTACAATGCTCCAAGACACTTGTCATCACAATGCTCCATGGCCTTTATCGTCACAATGCTCCCAGGCATTTTCATCACGATGTTCCATGAAAATTTTCATCACATTTCTCCATGACCATTGTCATCACAATAGTCCATACCCTTGTCAACACAATGCTGCATAATCCCTGTCATCACAATTCTCCATGACTGCTGTCATCACAATAATCCAGGACAATTTTCATAACAATGCTTCATGCCCCCTGTCATCACAGTGCTCCATGACACCTTTCATCACAATTCCTAGATGATCAATGTCATCACAATGCCCCATGACACCTGTCGTCACAATTCGCTATGACCATTGTCCTCACAATACTCGATGAACCGTGTCATCACAGTTTTCCAGGATACATGTCATCACAATGATCCATGACGACTTTCATCACAATGCTCCATGCCAATGTCATCAAAATGCCCCATGACACTTGTCATCCCAAAGCTCCATGGCCTTTGTCATCACAATGTTCCATTGCCTCTGTCATCACAGTGCTCCATGATACCTTTCATCACAATTCTAGATGACCACTGTCATCACAATGCCCCATCACAGATGTCATCACAATTCGCCATGGTCCTTGTCATCACAATGCTCCATGAACCGTGACATCATAAGGTTCCAGGACACTTGTCATCACAATGATCCATGATCACTTTCAACACAATGCTCCATGAACCCTGACATCTCAATGCTCCATAGACTTTATATTCACAGTGCTCCATGACCCCTTTCATCACAATGCTCCAAGACCCCTGTCATCACAATGCCCCATGAGGTCTGCCCTCACAAATTTCCAAGGACTCTCTTACCAAAAAGCTCCATGAAACCTGTCATCACAAAGTTCTCTGCCCATATCATCACAATGCTCCTTGTCACCTTTAATCACAATGCTCCATGCCCTTTCATCACAGTGCTCCAGAATTGTTGTCATCGCAATGTTCCTTGACCGTGTCATCACAATGCTCCATGAACCTTGTCACCACAAAGCTCCATGACTTCTGTCATCACAATGATCCATGACTGCTTTCCTCACATTGCTCCAGTACCCATTTCATCACAATGCTCCATGCCATTGTCAGCACAATGCTCCTTGGACCCTGTCATCAAAATGCTCCATCCCCTTTTCATCACAATGCTCCAGATAGCCTATCATTACAATGCTCCATGTCTGTGTCATCACAAAGCTCCATGCCGTTGTCATCACAACGCTCCAGAACTCTTGTCATCATAATACTCCATTCCCGTGTCATCCCATTGCTCAATGACACTTGTCATCAAAATGTTCCTTGGCCTTTGTCATCACAGTGCTCCATGATACCTTATTTCAAAATTCTACATGACCACTGTCATCACAATGCCCCAGGACACGTGTCATCACATTTCGCCTTGGCCCTTGTCATCTCAAGGCTGTATGAACCGTGTCATCACTAGGTTCCAGGACACTTGTCATCACAGTGATCCATGACCACTTTCATCACATTGCTCCATGAACTCTGTTATCTCAATGCTCCATAGACTTTGTATTCACAGTGCTCCATGACCCCTTTCATCACAATGCTCCAAGACCCCTGTCATCACAATGCCCCATGACGCCTGCCATCACAAATCTCCAAGGCCTCTCTTACCAAAACGCTCCATGACCTCTGTCATCACAAAGATCTCTGCCCATATCATCACAATGCTCCTTGTCACGTTTGATCACAATGCTCCATGCCCTTTCATCACAATGCTCCAGAATTCTTGTCATCGCAATGTTCCTTGACGTTGTCATCACTATGCTCCATGACACTTGTCATTACAAAGCTCCATGACCCCTGTCATCACAATGATCCATGACTCCTTTCCTCACAGTGCTCCAGTACCCTTTTCAACACAATGCTCCATGCCATTGTCAGCACAATGCTCCTTGGACCCTGTCATCAAAATGTTCCATCCCCCTTTCATCACAATGCTCCAGATAGCCTATCATTACAATGCTCCATGTCCTTGTCATCACAATGCGATTTGCCATTGTCATCACAATGCTCCATGCCCCTATAATCACAATGTTCCTTGACCGTGTCATCACAATGCTGCAGAACACTTGTCATCATAATACTCCATTCCCGTGTCATCCCATTGCTCAATGACACTTGTCATCAAAATGTTCCTTGGCCTTTGTCATCACAGTGCTCCATGATACCTTATTTCAAAATTCTACATGACCACCGTCATCACAATGCCCCAGGACACGTGTCATCACATTTCGCCTTGGCCCTTGTCATCTCAAGGCTGTATGAACCGTGTCATCACTAGGTTCCAGGACACTTGTCATCACAGTGATCCATGACCACTTTCATCACAATGCTCCATGAACTCTGTTATCTCAATGCTCCATGGCCTTTGTATTCACAATGCTCCATTGTCCCGATAATCGCGTTGCTCCATGAACACTTTCATCACAATGCTCCGTGACCACTGTCACCATAATGCCCCATGACGTCTCTCATCACTCTGCTCCAAGGCCACTCTCATCAAAATGCTCCATGATGTGTGTCAGCACAATATTGCATGACAATTGTCATCACAATGCTCCATGATCCCTGTAATCACAATGATCCCTGTCAATGTCATCACAATGCTCCATGTCTCCTGTCATCACAATGCTCCATGCCCTTGTCATCACAATGCTCCAGGTCTGTTGTTATCACCATGCTTCATGCCCGTGTCATCACAATGCTCCATGAATCTTGTCTTCACAATGCTCCATGGCCCATGTCATCACAGTGCTCCATGACCACTGTCATCACAATTCTTCAAGGCCCCTCTCATCACAATGCTCCACGACACTTGTCATCACATTGCTCCATAACACCTGTCATCACAGTGTTCCCTGCCCATGTCATCACAATGCTCCATGTCCCCTATAATCACAATGCTCCATGCCTGTTTCCTCACAATGCTCCAGAATTCTTGTCATCACAATGTTCCAAGACCGTGGCATCACAATGCTCCATGGCCCTTGTCATCACAATGCTCCAGAATTCTTGTCATCACAATGTTCCATGACCGTGTCATCACAATGCTACATGACCCTGGTCATCACATTTCTCCATGACCTTTGTCATCACAATGCTCTATGTCGCTTTTCATCACAATTCTCAATGACCACTTTAATCATAACGCTCGCTGACCATTTTCATCACATTTCTCTATTGTCATTACAATTCCCCATGGCCCCTTTCTTCACAATGCTCCATGATGCCTGTCATCACAAAGCTCCATGGCTTTTGTTTTCACAATGCTCCAGGACCAGTTTCATCACAATACTCCATCCCCCTTGTCATCACAGTGCACAATGAAACCTTTCATTACAATGCTCCATGACACTTGTCATCACAATGCTCCATGGCCTTTATAGTCACAATGCTCCCAGGCATTTTCATCACGATGTTCCATGAAAACTTTCATCACATTTCTCCATGACCATTGTCATCACAATAGTCCATACCCTTGTCAACACAATGCTGCATAATCCCTGTCATCACAATTCTCCATGACTGCTGTCATCACAATAATCCAGGACAATTTTCATAACAATGCTTCATGCCCCCAGTCATCACAGTGCTCCATGACACCTTTCATCACAATTCCTAGATGATCAATGTCATCACAATGCCCCATGACACCTGTCGTCACAATTCGCTATGACCCTTGTCATCACAATACTCGATGAACCGTGTCATCACAGTGTTCCAGGACACATGTCATCACAATGATCCATAACGACTTTCATCACAATGCTCCAATACACCTGTCATCACAATGCTCCATGGCCCCTGTTATCATATTGCTCCATGATCTCTTTCATCACAATGCTCCATGACCACTGTCATCACCATGCCTCATGAGGCCTGTCATCTCAATGCTCCATGGCCCCTTTCATCACAGTGCTCCATGAAACCAGTCATCACAATGTTCCCTGCCCTTTTCATCACAATGCCCTATGGCACTGTCTTCACAATGCTCCATGCCCTTGCCATCAAAATGCTCCAGAACACTTGTCATCATAATGCTCCATGCCAATGTCATCAAAATTCCCCATGACACTTCTCATCACAATGTTCCATGGACCCTGTCATCACAATACTCCATGCCAATGTCATCAAAATGCCCCATGACAGTTGTCAAAGCAATGCTCCATGGCCTTTGTCATCACAATGTTCCATGGCCCGTTTCATCATAGTGCTCCATGATACCTTTCATCACAATTCTAGATGACCACTGTCATCACAATGCCCCATGACAGATGTCATCACAATTCGCCATGGTCCTTGTCATCACAATGCTCCATAAACCGTGATATCACAAGGTTCCAGGACACTTGTCATCACAATGATCCATGATCATTTTCATCACAATGCTCCATGAACCCTGACATCTCAGTGCTCCATAGCCTTTGTATTCACAGTGCACCATGGCCCCTGTAATCACAGTGCTCCATGACCCCTTTCATCACAATGCTCCAAGACCCCTGTCATCACAATGCCCCATGACGCCTGCCATCACAAATCTCCAAGGCCTCTCTTACCAAAAACCTCCATGACCCTTGGCATCACAATGATCTCTGCCCATATCATCACAATGCTCCTTGTCACGTTTAATCACAATGATCCATGCCCTTTCATCACAATGCCCCAGAATTCTTGTCATCACAATGTTCCTTGACCGTGTCATCACAATGCTCCATGACCCTTGTCATCACAAAGCTCCATGACCCCTGTCATCACAATGATCCATGACTGCTTTCCTCACAGTGATCCAGTACCCTTTTCATCACAATGCTCCATGCCATTGTCAGCACAATGCTCCTTGGACACTGTCATCAAAATGCTCCATCCCCTTTTCGTCACAATGCTCCAGATAGCCTATCATTACAATGCTCCATGTCCGTGTCATCACAATGCGATTTGCCATTGTCATCTCAATGCTCCATGGCCCCTGTAATCACAATGTTCCTTGACCGTGTCATCACAATGCTCCAGAACACTTGTCATCATAATACTCCATTCCCGTGTCATCCCATTGCTCAATGACACTTGTCATCAAAATGTTCCTTGGCCTTTGTCATCACAGTGCTCCATGATATCTTATTTCAAAATTCTACATGACCAATGTCATCACAATGCCCCAGGACACGTGTCATCACATTTCGCCTTGGCCCTTGTCATCTCAAGGCTGTATGAACCGTGTCATCACTAGGTTCCAGGACACTTGTCATCACAGTGATCCATGACCACTTTCATCACAATGCTCCATGAACTCTGTTATCTCAATGCTCCATGGCCTTTGTATTCACAATGCTCCATTTTCCCGATAATCGCGTTGCTCCATGAACACTTTCATCACAATGTTCCTTGACCACTGTCACCATAATGCCCCATGATGTCTCTCATCACTGTGCTCCAAGGCCACTCTAATCAAAATGCTCCATGATCTGTGTCAGCACAATATTGCATGACACTTGTCATCACAATGCTCCATGATCAGTGTAATCACAATGATCCCTGCCAATGTCATGACACTGCTCCATGTCTCCTGTCATCACAATGCTCCATGCCCTTGTCATCACAATGCTCCAGGTCTGTTGTCATCACCATGCTTCATGCCCGTGTCATCACAATGCTCCATGAATCTTGTCTTCACAATGCTCCATGGCCCATGTCATCACAATGCTCCATGACCACTGTCATCACAATTATTCACGGCCCCTCTCATCACAATGCTCCACGACACTTGTCATCACATTGCTCCATAACACCTGTCATCACAGTGTTCCCTGCCCATGTCATCACAATGCTCCATGTCCCCTATAATCACAATGCTCCATGCCTCTTTCCTCACAATGCTCCAGAATTCTTGTCATCACAATGTTCCAAGACCGTGGCATCACAATGCTCCATGGCCCTTGTCATCACAATGCTCCAGAATGCTTGTCATCACAATGTTCCATGACCGTGTCATCACAATGCTACATGACCCTGGTCATCACAGTTCTCCATGACCTTTGTCATCACAATGCTCTATGTCGCTTTTCATCACAATTCTCAATGACCACTTTAATCATAACGCTCGCTGACCATTTTCATCACATTTCTCTATTGTCATTAGAATTCCCCATGGCCCCTTTCTTCACAATGCTCCATGATGCTTGTCATCATATTGCTCCATGGCTTTTGTTTTCACAATGCTCCAGGACCAGTTTCCTCACAATACTCAATCCCACTTGTCATCACAGTGCACAATGAAACCTTTCATAACAATGCTCCATGACACTTGTCATCACAATGCTCCATGGCCTTTATAGTCACAATGCTCCCATGCATTTTCATCACGATGTTCCATGAAAACTTTCATCACATTTCTCCATGACCATTGTCATCACAATAGTCCATACCCTTGTCAACACAATGCTGCATAATCCCTGTCATCACAATTCTCCATGACTGCTGTCATCACAATAATCCAGGACAATTTTCATAACAATGCTTCATGCCCACAGTCATCACAGTGCTCCATGACACCTTTCATCACAATTCCTAGATGATCAATGTCATCACAATGCCCCATGACACCTGTCGTCACAATTCGCTATGACCATTGTCCTCACAATACTCGATGAACCGTGTCATCACAGTGTTCCAGGAAACATGTCATCACAATGATCCATGACGACTTTGATCACAATGCTCCATGCCAATGTCATCAAAATGCCCCATGACATTTGTCAACCCAATGCTCCATGGCCTTTGTCATCACAATGTTCCATGGCCTCTGTCATCACAGTGCTCCATGATACCTTTCATCACAATTCTAGATGACCACTGTCATCACAATGCCCCATCACAGATGTCATCACAATTTGCCATGGTCCTTGTCATCACAATGCTCCATGAACCGTGACATCACAAGGTTCCAGGACACTTGTCATCACAATGATCCATGATCACTTTCAACACAATGCTCCATGAACCCTGACATCTCAATGCTCCATAGACTTTACATTCACAGTGCTCCATGGCCCCTGTAATCACAGTGCTCCATGACCCCTTTCATCACAATGCTCCAAGACCCCTGTCATCACAGTGCCCCATATGGTCTGCCCTCACATATTTCCAAGGCCTCTCTTAGCAAAAATCTACATGACACCTGTCATCACAAAGTTCTCTGCCCATATCATCACAATGCTCCTTGTCACCTTTACTCACAATGCTCCATGCCCTTTCATCACAATGCTCCAGAATTCTTGTCATCACAATGTTCCTTGACCGTGTCATCACAATGCTCCATGACCCTTGTCATCACAAAGCTCCATGACCTCTGTCATCACAATGATCCATGACTGCTTTCCTCACATTGCTCCAGTACCCATTTCATCACAATGCTCCATTCCATTGTCAGCACAATGCTCCTTAGACCCTGTCATCAAAATGCTCCTTCCCCTTTTCATCACAATGCTCCAGATAGCCTATCATTACAATGCTCCATGTCTGTGTAATCACAATGCTCCATGCCGTTGTTATCACAACGCTCCAGAACTCTTGTCATCATAATACTCCATTCCTGTGTCATCCCATTGCTCAATGACACTTGTCATCAAAATGTTCCTTGGCCTTTGTCATCACAGTGCTCCATGATACCTTATTTCAAAATTCTACATGACCACTGTCATCACAATGCCCCAGGACACGTGTCATCACATTTCGCCTTGGCCCTTGTCATATCAAGGCTGTATGAACCGTGTCATCACTAGGTTCCAGGACACTTGTCATCACAGTGATCCATGACCACTTTCATCACATTGCTCCATGAACTCTGTTATCTCAATGCTCCATAGCCTTTGTATTCACAGTGCTCCATGACCCCTTTCATGACAATGCTCCAAGACCCCTGTCATCACAATGCCCCATGACGCCTGCCATCACAAATCTACAAGGCCTCTCTTACCAAAAAGCTCCATGACATCTGTCATCACAAAGATCTCTGCCCATATCATCACAATGCTCCTTGTCACGTTTAATCACAATGATCCATGCCCTTTCATCACAATGCTCCAGAATTCTTGTCATCGCAATGTTCCTTGACGGTTTCATCACTATGCTCCATGACACTTGTCATCTCAGAGCTCCATGACCACTGTCATCACAATGATCCATGACTCCTTTCCTCACAGTGCTCCAGTACCCTTTTCAACACAATGCTCCATGCCATTGACAGCACAATGCTCCTTGGACCCTGTCATCAAAATGCTCCATCCCCTTTTCATCACAATGCTCCAGATAGCCTATCACTACAATGCTCCATGTCCGTGTCATCACAATGCGATTTGCCATTGTCATCACAATGCTCCATGGCCCATGTAATCACAATGTTCCTTGACCGTGTCATCACAATGCTCCAGAACACTTGTCATCATAATACTCCATTCCCGTGTCATCCCATTGCTCAATGACACTTGTCATCAAAATGTTCCTTGGCCTTTGTCATCACAGTGCTCCATGATACCTTATTTCAAAATTCTACATGACCAATGTCATCACAATGCCCCAGGACACGTGTCATCACATTTCGCCTTGGCCCTTGTCATCTCATGGCCGTATGAAACATGTCATCACTAGGTTCCAGGACACTTGTCATCACAGTGATCCATGACCACTTTCATCACAATGCTCCATGAACTCTGTTATCTCAAAGCTCCATGGCCTTTGTATTCACAATGCTCCATTTTCCCGATAATCGCGTTGCTCCATGAACACTTTCATGACAATACTCCTGGACCACTGTCACCATAATGCCCCATGACGTCTCTCATCACTGTGCTCCAAGGCCACTCTCATCAAAATGCTCCATGATCTGTGTCAGCACAATATTGCATGACACTTGTCATCACAATGCTCCATGATCCCTGGAATCGCAATGATCCCTGCCAATGTCATCACAATGCTCCATGTCTCCTGTCATCACAATGCTCCATGCCCTTGTCATCACAATGCTCCAGGTCTGTTGTCATCACCATGCTTCATGCCCGTGTCATCACAATGCTCCATGAATCTTGTCTTCACAATGCTCCGTGGCCCATGTCATCACAATGCTCCATGACCACTGTCATCACAATTCTCCAAGGCCCCTCTCATCACAATGCTCCACGACACTTGTCATCACATTGCTCCATAACACCTGTCATCACAGTATTCCCCGCCCATGTCATCACAATGCTCCATGTCCCCCATAATCACAATGCTCCATGCCTGTTTCCTCACAATGCTCCAGAATTCTTGTCATCACAATGTTCCAAGACCGTGGCATCACAATGCTCCATGGCCCTTGTCATCACAATGCTCCAGAATTCTTGTCATCACAATGTTCCATGACCGTGTCATCACAATGCTACATGACCCTGGTCATCACAGTTCTCCATGACCTTTGTCATCACAATGCTCTATGTTGCTTTTCATCACAATTCTCAATGACCACTTTAATCATAATGCTCGCTGACCATTTTCATCCTATTTCTCTATTGTCATTACAATTCCCCATGGCCCCTTTCGTCTCAATGCTCCATGATGCCTGTCATCACAAAGCTCCATGGCTTTTGTTTTCACAATGCTCCAGGACCAGATTCATCACAATACTCCATCCCCCTTGTCATCACAGTGCACAATGAAACCTTTCATTACAATGCTCCATGACACTTGTCATCACAATGCTCCATGGCCTTTATAGTCACAATGCTCCCAGGCATTTTCATCACGATGTTCCATGAAAACTTTCATCACATTTCTCCATGACCATTGTCATCACAATAGTCCATACCCTTGTCAACACAATGCTGCATAATCCCTGTCATCACAATTCTCCATGACTGCTGTTATCACAATAATCCAGGACAATTTTCATAACAATGCTTCATGCCCCCAGTCATCACAGTGCTCCATGACACCTTTCATCACAATTCCTAGATGATCAATGTCATCACAATGCCCCATGACACCTGTCGTCACATTTCGCTATGACCCTTGACATCACAATACTCGATGAACCGTGTCATCACAGTGTTCCAGGACACATGTCATCACAATGATCCATGACTACTTTCATCACAATGCTCCAATACACCTGTCATCAAAATGCTCCATGGCCCCTGTTATCATATTGGTCCATGATCTCTTTCATCACAATGCTCCATGACCACTGTCATCACCATGCCTCATGACGCCTGTCATCTCAATGCTCCATGGCCCCTTTCATCACAATGCTCCATTCCCTTTTCACCAAAATGCTCCAGAACTCTTGTCATCAAAATGCTCCATGCCAATGTCATCAAAATGCCCCATGACACTTGTCATCAAAATGCTCCATGACCATTGTCATCACAATGTTCCATGGCCCGTGTCATCATAGTGCTCCATGATACCTTTCATCACAATTCTAGATGACCACTGTCATCACAATGCCCCATGACAGATGTCATCACAATGATCCATGATCACTTTCATCACAATGCTCCATGAACCGTGGCATCACAAGGTTCCAGGACACTTGTCATCACAATGATCCATGATCACTTTCATCACAATGCTCCATGAACCCTGACATCTCAATGCTCCATACCCTTTGTATTCACAGTGCACCATGGCCCCTGTAATCACAGTGCTCCATGACCCCTTTCATCACAATGCTCCAAGACCCCTGTCATCACAATGCCCCATGACGCCTGACATCACAAATCTCCAAGGCCTCTCTTACCAAAAATCTCCATGACCCTTGGCATCACAAAGATCTCTGCCCATATCATCACAATGCTCCGTGTCACCTTTAATCACAATGCTCCATGCTCTTTCATCACAATGCTCCAGAATTCTTGTCATCGCAATGTTCCTTGACCGTGTCATCACAGTGCTCCATGATCCTTGTCATCACAAAGCTCCATGACCCCTGTCATCACAATGATCCATGACTGCTTTCCTCACAGTGCTCCAGGACCCATTTCATCACAATGCTCCATGCCATTGTCAGCACAATGCTCCTTGGACCCTGTCATAAAAATGCTCCATCCCCTTTTCATCACAATGCTCCAGATAGCCTATCATTACAATGCTCCATGTCCGTGTCATCACAATGCACCATGCCGTTATCATCACAATGCTCCATGGCCCCTGTAATCACAATGCTCCATGCCCTTGTCATCACAATGCTCCAGAACACTTGTCACCATAATACTCCATTCCTGTGTCATCCCATTGCTCAATGACACTTGTCATCAAAATGTTCCTTGGCCTTTCTCATCACAGTGCTCCATGGTACCTTATTTCAAAATTCGACATGACCACTGTCATCACAATGCAAGATGACCAATGTCATCACAATGCCCCAGGACACGTGTCATCACATTTCGCCTTGGCCCTTGTCATCTCAAGGCTGTATGAACCGTGTCATCACTAGGTTCCAGGACACTTGTCATCACAGTGATCCATGACCACTTTCATCACAATGCTCCATGAACTCTGTTATCTCAATGCTCCATGGCCTTTGTATTCACAATGCTCCATTGTCCCGATAATCGCGTTGCTCCATGAACATTTTCATCACAATGTTCCTTGACCACTGTCACCATAATGCCCCATGATGTCTCTCATCACTGTGCTCCAAGGCCACTCTCATCAAAATGCTCCATGATCTGTGTCAGCACAATATTGCATGACACTTGTCATCACAATGCTCCATGATCAGTGTAATCACAATGATTCCTGCCAATGTCATCACAATGCTCCATGTCTCCTGTCATCACAATGCTCCATGCCCTTGTCATCACAATGCTCCATGAATCTTGTCTTCACAATGCTCCATGACCCATGTCATCACAATGCTCCATGACCACTGTCATCACAATTCTTCAAGGCCCCTCTCATCACAATGCTCCACGACACTTGTCATCACATTGCTCCATAACGCCTGTCATCACAGTGTTCCTTGCCCATGTCATCACAATGCTCCATGTCCCCTATAATCACAATGCTCCATGCCTGTTTCCTCACAATGCTCCAGAATTCTTGTCATCACAATGTTCCCAGACCGTGGCATCACAATGCTCCATGGCCCTTGTCATCACAATGCTCCAGAATTCTTGTCATCACAATGTTCCATGACCGTGTCATCACAATGCTACATGACCCTGGTCATCACAGTTCTCCATGGCCTTTGTCATCACAATGCTCTATGTCGCTTTTCATCACAATTCTCAATGACCGCTTTAATCATAACGCTCGCTGACCATTTTCATCACATTTCTCTATTGTCATTACAATTCCCCATGGCCCCTTTCTTCACAATGCTCCATGATGCCTGTCATCACAAAGCTCCATGGCTTTTGTTTTCACAATGCTCCAGGACCAGTTTCCTCACAATACTCAATCCCACTTGTCATCACAGTGCACAATGAAACCTTTCATAACAATGCTCCATGACACTTGTCATCACAATGCTCCATGGCCTTTATAGTCACAATGCTCCCATGCATTTTCATCACGATGTTCCATGAAAACTTTCATCACATTTCTCCATGACCATTGTCATCACAATAGTCCATACCCTTGTCAACACAATGCTGCATAATCCCTGTCATCACAATTCTCCATGGCTGCTGTCATCACAATAATCCAGGACAATTTTCATAACAATGCTTCATGCCCACAGTCATCACAGTGCTCCATGACACCTTTCATCACAATTCCTAGATGATCAATGTCATCACAATGCCCCATGACACCTGTCGTCACAATTCGCTATGACCATTGTCCTCACAATACTCGATGAACCATGTCATCACAGTGTTCCAGGAAACATGTCATCACAATGATCCATGACGACTTTCATCACAATGCTCCATGCCAATGTCATCAAAATGCCCCATGACATTTGTCAACCCAATGCTCCATGGCCTTTGTCATCACAATGTTCCATGGCCTCTGTCATCACAGTGCTCCATGATACCTTTCATCACAATTCTAGATGACCACTGTCATCACAATGCCCCATCACAGATGTCATCACAATTTGCCATGGTCCTTGTCATCACAATGCTCCATGAACCGTGACATCACAATGTTCCAGGACACTTGTCATCACAATGATCCATGATCACTTTCAACACAATGCTCCATGAACCCTGACATCTCAATGCTCCATAGACTTTACATTCACAGTGCTCCATGGCCCCTGTAATCACAGTGCTCCATGACCCCTTTCATCACAATGCTCCAAGACCCCTGTCATCACAATGCCCCATATGGTCTGCCCTCACATATTTCCTAGGCCTCTCTTACCAAAAAGCTACATGACCCCTGTCATCACAAAGTTCTTTGCCCATATCATCACAATGCTCCTTGTCACCTTTACTCACAATGCTCCATGCCCTTTCATCACAATGCTCCAGAATTCTTGTCATCGCAATGTTCCTTGACCGTGTCATCACAATGCTCCATGACCCTTGTCATCACAAAGCTCCATGACCTCTGTCATCACAATGATCCATGACTGCTTTCCTCACATTGCTCCAGTACCCATTTCATCACAATGCTCCATTCCATTGTCAGCACAATGCTCCTTAGACCCTGTCATCAAAATGCTCCATCCCCTTTTCATCACAATGCTCCAGATAGCCTATCATTACAATGCTCCATGTCTGTGTAATCACAATGCTCCATGCCGTTGTCATCACAACGCTCCAGAACTCTTGTCATCATAATACTCCATTCCTGTGTCATCCCATTGCTCAATGACACTTGTCATCAAAATGTTCCTTGGCCTTTGTCATCACAGTGCTCCATGATACCTTATTTCAAAATTCTACATGACCACTGTCATCACAATGCCCCAGGACACGTGTCATCACATTTCGCCTTGGCCCTTGTCATATCAAGGCTGTATGAACCGTGTCATCACTAGGTTCCAGGACACTTGTCATCACAGTGATCCATGACCACTTTCATCACATTGCTCCATGAACTCTGTTATCTCAATGCTCCATAGCCTTTGTATTCACAGTGCTCCATGACCCCTTTCATGACAATGCTCCAAGACCCCTGTCATCACAATGCCCCATGACGCCTGCCATCACAAATCTACAAGGCCTCTCTTAACAAAAAGCTCCATGACATCTGTCATCACAAAGATCTCTGCCCATATCATCACAATGCTCCTTGTCACGTTTAATCACAATGATCCATGCCCTTTCATCACAATGCTCCAGAATTCTTGTCATCGCAATGTTCCTTGACGGTTTCATCACTATGCTCCATGACACTTGTCATCTCAGAGCTCCATGACCCCTGTCATCACAATGATCCATGACTCCTTTCCTCACAGTGCTCCAGTACCCTTTTCAACACAATGCTCCATGCCATTGACAGCACAATGCTCCTTGGACCCTGTCATCAAAATGCTCCATCCCCTTTTCATCACAATGCTCCAGATAGCCTATCACTACAATGCTCCATGTCCGTGTCATCACAATGCGATTTGCCATTGTCATCACAATGCTCCATGGCCCATGTAATCACAATGTTCCTTGACCGTGTCATCACAATGCTCCAGAACACTTGTCATCATAATACTCCATTCCCGTGTCATCCCATTGCTCAATGACACTTGTCATCAAAATGTTCCTTGGCCTTTGTCATCACAGTGCTCCATGATACCTTATTTCAATATTCTACATGACCAATGTCATCACAATGCCCCAGGACACGTGTCATCACATTTCGCCTTGGCCCTTGTCATCTCAAGGCTGTATGAACCATGTCATCACTAGGTTCCAGGACACTTGTCATCACAGTGATCCATGACCACTTTCATCACAATGCTCCATGAACTCTGTTATCTCAATGCTCCATGGCCTTTGTATTCACAATGCTCCATTTTCCCGATAATCGCGTTGCTCCATGAACACTTTCATCACAATGCTCCTGGACCACTGTCACCATAATGCCCCATGACGTCTCTCATCACTGTGCTCCAAGGCCACTCTCATCAAAATGCTCCATGATCTGTGTCAGCACAATATTGCATGACACTTGTCATCACAATGCTCCATGATCCCTGTAATCGCAATGATCCCTGCCAATGTCATCACAATGCTCCATGTCCCCTATAATCACAATGCTCCATGCCTGTTTCCTCACAATGCTCCAGAATTCTTGTCATCACAATGTTCCAAGACCGTGGCATCACAATGCTCCATGGCCCTTGTCATCACAATGCTCCAGAATTCTTGTCATCACAATGTTCCATGACCGTGTCATCACAATGCTACATGACCCTGGTCATCACAGTTCTCCATGACCTTTGTCATCACAATGCTCTATGTCGCTTTTCATCACAATTCTCAATGACCACTTTAATCATAACGCTCGCTGACCATTTTCATCACATTTCTCTGTCATTACAATTCCCCATGGCCCCTTTCTTCACAATGCTCCATGATGCCTGTCATCACAAAGATCCATGGCTTTTGTTTTCACAATGCTCCAGGACCAGTTTCATCACAATACTCCATCCCCCTTCTCATCACAGTGCACAATGAAACCTTTCATTACAATGCTCCATGACACTTGTCATCACAATGCTCCATGGTCTTTATCGTCACAATGCTCCCATGCATTTTCATCACGATGTTCCATGAAAACTTTCATCACATTTCTCCATGACCATTGTCATCACAATAGTCCATACCCTTGTCAACACAATGCTGCATAATCCCTGTCATCACAATTCTCCATGACTGCTGTCATCACAATAATCCAGGACAATTTTCATAACAATGCTTCATGCCCCCTGTCATCACAGTGCTCCATGACACCTTTCATCAAAATTCCTAGATGATCAATGTCATCACAATGCCCCATGACACCTGTCGTCACAATTCGCTATGACCATTGTCCTCACAATACTCGATGAACCGTGTCATCACAGTGTTCCAGGACACATGTCATCACAATGATCCATGACGACTTTCATCACAATGCTCCATGCCAATGTCATCAAAATGCCCCATGACACTTGTCATCCCAATGCTCCATGGCCTTTGTCATCACAATGTTCCATGGCCTCTGTCATCACAGTGCTCCATGATACCTTTCATCACAATTCTAGATGACCACTGTCATCACAATGCCCCATCACAGATGTCATCACAATTCGCCATGGTCCTTGTCATCACAATGCTCCATGAACCGTGACATCACAAGGTTCCAGGACACTTGTCATCACAATGATCCATGATCACTTTCAACACAATGCTCCATGAACCCTGACATCTCAATGCTCCATAGACTTTATATTCACAGTGCTCCATGACCCCTTTCATCACAATGCTCCAAGACCCCTGTCATCACAATGCCCCATGAGGTCTGCCCTCACAAATTTCCAAGGCCTCTCTTAGCAAAAAGCTCCATGACCCCTGTCATCACAAAGTTCTCTGCCCATATCATCACAATGCTCCTTGTCACCTTTAATCACAATGCTCCATGCCCTTTCATCACAGTGCTCCAGAATTCTTGTCATCGCAATGTTCCTTGACCGTGTCATCACAATGCTCCATGACCCTTGTCACCACAAAGCTCCATGACTTCTGTCATCACAATGATCCATGACTGCTTTCCTCACATTGCTCCAGTACCCATTTCATCACAATGCTCCATGCCATTGTCAGCACAATGCTCCTTGGACCCTGTCATCAAAATGCTCCATCCCCTTTTCATCACAATGCTCCAGATAGCCTATCATTACAATGCTCTATGTCTGTGTCATCACAAAGCTCCATGCCGTTGTCATCACAACGCTCCAGAACTCTTGTCATCATAATACTCCATTCCCGTGTCATCCCATTGCTCAATGACACTTGTCATCAAAATGTTCCTTGGCCTTTGTCATCACAGTGCTCCATGATACCTTATTTCAAAATTCTACATGACCACTGTCATCACAATGCCCCAGGACACGTGTCATCACATTTCGCCTTGGCCCTTGTCATCTCAAGGCTGTATGAACCGTGTCATCACTAGGTTCCAGGACACTTGTCATCACAGTGATCCATGACCACTTTCATCACATTGCTCCATGAACTCTGTTATCTCAATGCTCCATAGACTTTGTATTCACAGTGCTCCATGACCCCTTTCATCACAATGCTCCAAGACCGCTGTCATCACAATGCCCCATGACGCCTGCCATCACAAATCTACAAGGCCTCTCTTACCAAAACGCTCCATGACCTCTGTCATCACAAAGATCTCTGCCCATATCATCACAATGCTCCTTGTCACGTTTAATCACAATGCTCCATGCCCTTTCATCACAATGCTCCAGAATTTTTGTCATCGCAATGTTCCTTGACGGTGTCATCACTATGCTCCATGACACTTGTCATCACAAAGCTCCATGACCCCTGTCATCACAATGATCCATGACTCCTTTCCTCACAGTGCTCCAGTACCATTTTCAACACAATGCTCCATGCCATTGTCAGCACAATGCTCCTTGGACCCTGTCATCAAAATGCTACATCCCCCTTTCATCACAATGCTCCAGATAGCCTATCATTACAATGCTCCATGTCCGTGTCATCACAATGCGATTTGCCATTGTCATCCCAATGCTCCATGCCCCTATAATCACAATGTTCCTTGACCGTGTCATCACAATGCGGCAGAACATTTGTCATCATAATACTCCATTCCCGTGTCATCCCATTGCTCAAAGACACTTGTCATCAAAATGTTCCTTGGCCTTTGTTATCACAGTGCTCCATGATACCTTATTTCAAAATTCTACATGACCAATGTCATCACAATGCCCCAGGACACGTGTCATCACATTTCCCCTTGGCCCTTGTCATCTCAAGGCTGTATGAACCGTGTCATCACTAGGTTCCAGGACACTTGTCATCACAGTGATCCATGACCACTTTCATCACAATGCTCCATGAACTCTGTTATCTCAATGCTCCATGGCCTTTGTATTCACAATGCTCCATTGTCCCGATAATCGCGTTGCTCCATGAACACTTTCATCACAATGCTCCTGGACCACTGTCACCATAATGCCCCATGACGTCTCTCATCACTGTGCTCCAAGGCCACTCTCATCAAAATGCTCCATGATCTGTGTCAGCACAGTATTGCATGACACTTGTCACCACAATGCTCCATGATCCCTGTAATCACAATGATCCCTGCCAATGTCATCACAATGCTCCATGTCTCCTGTCATCACAATGCTCCATTCCTTTGTCATCACAATGCTCCAGGTCTGTTGTCATCACCATGCTTCATGCCCGTGTCATCACAATGCTCCATGAATCTTGTCTTCACAATGCTCCGTGGCCCATGTCATCACAATGCTCCATGACCACTGTCATCACAATTCTCCAAGGCCCCTCTCATCACAATGCTCCACGACACTTGTCATCACATTGCTCCATAACACCTGTCATCACAGTGTTCCCTGCCCATGTCATCACAATGCTCCATGTCCCCTATAATCACAATGCTCCATGCCTGTTTCCTCACAATGCTCCAGAATTCTTGTCGTCACAATGTTCAATGACCGTGGCATCACAATGCTCCATGTCCCTTGTCATCACAATGCTCCAGAATTCTTGTCATCACAATGTTCCATGACCGTGTCATCACAATGCTACATGACCCTGGTCATCACATTTCTCCATGACCTTTCTCATCACAATGCTCTATGTCGCTTTTCATCACAATTCTCAATGACCACTTTAATCATAACGCTCGCTGACCATTTTCATCACATTTCTCTATTGTCATTACAATTCCCCATGGCCCCTTTCGTCTCAATGCTCCATGATGCCTGTCATCACAAAGCTCCATGGCTTTTGTTTTCACAATGCTCCAGGACCAGATTCATCACAATACTCCATCCCCCTTGTCATCACAGTGCACAATGAAACCTTTCACTACAGTGCTCCATGACACTTGTCATCACAATGCTCCATGGCCTTTATAGTCACAATGCTCCCAGGCATTTTCATCACGATGTTCCATGAAAACTTTCATCACATTTCTCCATGACCGACCATTGTCATCCAAATAGTCCATACCATTGTCAACACAATGCCACATAGACCCTGTCATCACAATTCTCCATGACTGCTGTCATCACAATAATCCAGGACAATTTTCATAACAATGCTTCATGCCCCCAGTCATCACAGTGCTCCATGACACCTTTCATCACAATTCCTAGATGATCAATGTCATCCCAATGCCCCATGACACCTGTCGTCACAATTCGCTATGACCCTTGTCATCACAATACTCGATGAACCGTGTCATCACAGTGTTCCAGGACACATGTCATCACAATGATCCATGACTACTTTCATCACAATGCTCCAATACACCTGTCATCAAAATGCTCCATGGCCCCTGTTATCATATTGCTCCATGATCTCTTTCATCACAATGCTCCATGACCACTGTCATCACCATGCCTCATGACGCCTGTCATCTCAATGCTCCATGGCCCCTTTCATCACAATGCTCCATGAACACAGTCATCACAATGTTCCCTGCCCTTTTCATCACAATGCTCCATGGGCCCTGTCATCACAATGCTCCATTCCCTTTTCATCAAAATGCTCCAGAACTCTTGTCATCACAATGCTCCATGCCAATGTCATCAAAATGTCCCATGACACTTGTCATCAAAATGCTCCATGACCTTTGTCATCACAATGTTCCATGTCCCGTGTCATCGTAGTACTCCATGATACCTTTCATCACAATTCTAGATGACCACTGTCATCACAATGCCCCATGACAGATGTCATCACAATTTGCCATGGTCCTTGTCATCACAATGCTCCATGAACCGTGACATCACAAGGTTCCAGGACACTTGTCATCACAATGATCCATGATCACTTTCATCACAATGCTCCATGAGCCCTGACATCTCAATGCTCCATAGCCTTTGTATTCACAGTGCACCATGGCCCCTGTAATCACAGTGCTCCATGACCCCTTTCATCACAATGCTCCAAGACCCCTGTCATCACAATGCCCCATGACGCTTGCCATCACAAATCTCCAAGGCTTCTCTTACCAAAAAGCTCCATGACCCTTGGCATCACAAAGATCTCTGCCCATATCATCACAATGCTCCTTGTCACGTTTAATCACAATGCTCCATGCCCTTTCATCACAATGCTCCAGAATTCTTGTCATCACAATGTTCCTTGACGGTGTCATCACTATGCTCCATGACACTTGTCATCACAAAGCTCCATGACCCCTGTCATCACAATGATCCATGACTCCTTTCCTCACAGTGCTCCAGTACCCTTTTCATCACAATGCTCCATGCCATTGTCAGCACAATGCTCCTTGGACCCTGTCATCAAAATGCTCCATCCCCTTTTCGTCACAATGCTCCAGATAGCCTATCATTACAATGCTCCATGTCCGTGTCATCACAATGCGATTTGCCATTGTCATCTCAATGCTCCATGGCCCCTGTAATCACAATGTTCCTTGACCGTGTCATCACAATGCTCCAGAACACTTGTCATCATAATACTCCATTCCCGTGTCATCCCATTGCTCAATGACACTTGTCATCAAAATGTTCCTTGGCCTTTGTCATCTCAGTGCTCCATGATACCTTATTTCAAAATTCTACATGACCACTGTCATCACAATGCCCCAGGACACGTGTCATCACATTTCGCCTTGGCCCTTGTCATCTCAAGGCTGTATGAACCGTGTCATCACTAGGTTCCAGGACACTTGTCATCACAGTGATCCATGACCACTTTCATCACAATGCTCCATGAACTCTGTTATCTCAATGCTCCATGGCCTTTGTATTCACAATGCTCCATTTTCCCGATAATCGCGTTGCTCCATGAACACTTTCATCACAATGTTCCTTGACCACTGTCACCATAATGCCCCATGATGTCTCTCATCACTGTGCTCCAAGGCCACTCTAATCAAAATGCTCCATGATCTGTGTCAGCACAATATTGCATGACACTTGTCATCACAATGCTCCATGATCAGTGTAATCACAATGATCCCTGCCAATGTCATGACACTGCTCCATGTCTCCTGTCATCACAATGCTCCATGCCCTTGTCATCACAATGCTCCAGGTCTGTTGTCATCACCATGCTTCATGCCCGTGTCATCACAATGCTCCATGAATCTTGTCTTCACAATGCTCCATGGCCCATGTCATCACAATGCTCCATGACCACTGTCATCACAATTCTTCAAGGTCCCTCTCATCACAATGCTCCACGACACTTGTCATCACATTGCTCCATAACGCCTGTCATCACAGTGTTCCTTGCCCATGTCATCACAATGCTCCATGTCCCCTATAATCACAATGCTCCATGCCTGTTTCCTCACAATGCTCCAGAATTCTTGTCATCACAATGTTCCCAGACCGTGGCATCACAATGCTCCATGGCCCTTGTCATCACAATGCTCCAGAATTCTTGTCATCACAATGTTCCATGACCGTGTCATCACAATGCTACATGACCCTGGTCATCACAGTTCTCCATGGCCTTTGTCATCACAATGCTCTATGTCGCTTTTCATCACAATTCTCAATGACCGCTTTAATCATAACGCTCGCTGACCATTTTCATCACATTTCTCTATTGTCATTACAATTCCCCATGGCCCCTTTCTTCACAATGCTCCATGATGCCTGTCATCACAAAGCTCCATGGCTTTTGTTTTCACAATGCTCCAGGACCAGTTTCCTCACAATACTCAATCCCACTTGTCATCACAGTGCACAATGAAACCTTTCATAACAATGCTCCATGACACTTGTCATCACAATGCTCCATGGCCTTTATAGTCACAATGCTCCCATGCATTTTCATCACGATGTTCCATGAAAACTTTCATCACATTTCTCCATGACCATTGTCATCACAATAGTCCATACCCTTGTCAACACAATGCTGCATAATCCCTGTCATCACAATTCTCCATGGCTGCTGTCATCACAATAATCCAGGACAATTTTCATAACAATGCTTCATGCCCACAGTCATCACAGTGCTCCATGACACCTTTCATCACAATTCCTAGATGATCAATGTCATCACAATGCCCCATGACACCTGTCGTCACAATTCGCTATGACCATTGTCCTCACAATACTCGATGAACCATGTCATCACAGTGTTCCAGGAAACATGTCATCACAATGATCCATGACGACTTTCATCACAATGCTCCATGCCAATGTCATCAAAATGCCCCATGACATTTGTCAACCCAATGCTCCATGGCCTTTGTCATCACAATGTTCCATGGCCTCTGTCATCACAGTGCTCCATGATACCTTTCATCACAATTCTAGATGACCACTGTCATCACAATGCCCCATCACAGATGTCATCACAATTTGCCATGGTCCTTGTCATCACAATGCTCCATGAACCGTGACATCACAATGTTCCAGGACACTTGTCATCACAATGATCCATGATCACTTTCAACACAATGCTCCATGAACCCTGACATCTCAATGCTCCATAGACTTTACATTCACAGTGCTCCATGGCCCCTGTAATCACAGTGCTCCATGACCCCTTTCATCACAATGCTCCAAGACCCCTGTCATCACAATGCCCCATATGGTCTGCCCTCACATATTTCCTAGGCCTCTCTTACCAAAAAGCTACATGACCCCTGTCATCACAAAGTTCTCTGCCCATATCATCACAATGCTCCTTGTCACCTTTACTCACAATGCTCCATGCCCTTTCATCACAATGCTCCAGAATTCTTGTCATCGCAATGTTCCTTGACCGTGTCATCACAATGCTCCATGACCCTTGTCATCACAAAGCTCCATGACCTCTGTCATCACAATGATCCATGACTGCTTTCCTCACATTGCTCCAGTACCCATTTCATCACAATGCTCCATTCCATTGTCAGCACAATGCTCCTTAGACCCTGTCATCAAAATGCTCCATCCCCTTTTCATCACAATGCTCCAGATAGCCTATCATTACAATGCTCCATGTCTGTGTAATCACAATGCTCCATGCCGTTGTCATCACAACGCTCCAGAACTCTTGTCATCATAATACTCCATTCCTGTGTCATCCCATTGCTCAATGACACTTGTCATCAAAATGTTCCTTGGCCTTTGTCATCACAGTGCTCCATGATACCTTATTTCAAAATTCTACATGACCACTGTCATCACAATGCCCCAGGACACGTGTCATCACATTTCGCCTTGGCCCTTGTCATATCAAGGCTGTATGAACCGTGTCATCACTAGGTTCCAGGACACTTGTCATCACAGTGATCCATGACCACTTTCATCACATTGCTCCATGAACTCTGTTATCTCAATGCTCCATAGCCTTTGTATTCACAGTGCTCCATGACCCCTTTCATGACAATGCTCCAAGACCCCTGTCATCACAATGCCCCATGACGCCTGCCATCACAAATCTACAAGGCCTCTCTTACCAAAAATCTCCATGACATCTGTCATCACAAAGATCTCTGCCCATATCATCACAATGCTCCTTGTCACGTTTAATCACAATGATCCATGCCCTTTCATCACAATGCTCCAGAATTCTTGTCATCGCAATGTTCCTTGACGGTTTCATCACTATGCTCCATGACACTTGTCATCTCAGAGCTCCATGACCCCTGTCATCACAATGATCCATGACTCCTTTCCTCACAGTGCTCCAGTACCCTTTTCAACACAATGCTCCATGCCATTGACAGCACAATGCTCCTTGGACCCTGTCATCAAAATGCTCCATCCCCTTTTCATCACAATGCTCCAGATAGCCTATCACTACAATGCTCCATGTCCGTGTCATCACAATGCGATTTGCCATTGTCATCACAATGCTCCATGGCCCATGTAATCACAATGTTCCTTGACCGTGTCATCACAATGCTCCAGAACACTTGTCATCATAATACTCCATTCCCGTGTCATCCCATTGCTCAATGACACTTGACATCAAAATGTTCCTTGGCCTTTGTCATCACAGTGCTCCATGATACCTTATTTCAATATTCTACATGACCAATGTCATCACAATGCCCCAGGACACGTGTCATCACATTTCGCCTTGGCCCTTGTCATCTCAAGGCTGTATGAACCATGTCATCACTAGGTTCCAGGACACTTGTCATCACAGTGATCCATGACCACTTTCATCACAATGCTCCATGAACTCTGTTATCTCAATGCTCCATGGCCTTTGTATTCACAATGCTCCATTTTCCCGATAATCGCGTTGCTCCATGAACACTTTCATGACAATGCTCCTGGACCACTGTCACCATAATGCCCCATGACGTCTCTCATCACTGTGCTCCAAGGCCACTCTCATCAAAATGCTCCATGATCTGTGTCAGCACAATATTGCATGACACTTGTCATCACAATGCTCCATGATCCCTGGAATCGCAATGATCCCTGCCAATGTCATCACAATGCTCCATGTCTCCTGTCATCACAATGCTCCATGCCCTTGTCATCACAATGCTCCAGGTCTGTTGTCATCACCATGCTTCATGCCCGTGTCATCACAATGCTCCATGAATCTTGTCTTCACAATGCTCCGTGGCCCATGTCATCACAATGCTCCATGACCACTGTCATCACAATTCTCCAAGGCCCCTCTCATCACAATGCTCCACGACACTTGTCATCACATTGCTCCATAACACCTGTCATCACAGTATTCCCTGCCCATGTCATCACAATGCTCCATGTCCCCTATAATCACAATGCTCCATGCCTGTTTCCTCACAATGCTCCAGAATTCTTGTCATCACAATGTTCCAAGACCGTGGCATCACAATGCTCCATGGCCCTTGTCATCACAATGCTCCAGAATTCTTGTCATCACAATGTTCCATGACCGTGTCATCACAATGCTACATGACCCTGGTCATCACAGTTCTCCATGACCTTTGTCATCACAATGCTCTATGTCGCTTTTCATCACAATTCTCAATGACCACTTTAATCATAACGCTCGCTGACCATTTTCATCACATTTCTCTGTCATTACAATTCCCCATGGCCCCTTTCTTCACAATGCTCCATTATGCCTGTCATCACAAAGATCCATGGCTTTTGTTTTCACAATGCTCCAGGACCAGTTTCATCACAATACTCCATCCCCCTTCTCATCACAGTGCACAATGAAACCTTTCATTACAATGCTCCATGACACTTGTCATCACAATGCTCCATGGTCTTTATCGTCACAATGCTCCCATGCATTTTCATCACGATGTTCCATGAAAACTTTCATCACATTTCTCCATGACCATTGTCATCACAATAGTCCATACCCTTGTCAACACAATGCTGCATAATCCCTGTCATCACAATTCTCCATGACTGCTGTCATCACAATAATCCAGGACAATTTTCATAACAATGCTTCATGCCCCCTGTCATCACAGTGCTCCATGACACCTTTCATCAAAATTCCTAGATGATCAATGTCATCACAATGCCCCATGACACCTGTCGTCACAATTCGCTATGACCATTGTCCTCACAATACTCGATGAACCGTGTCATCACAGTGTTCCAGGACACATGTCATCACAATGATCCATGACGACTTTCATCACAATGCTCCATGCCAATATCATCAAAATGCCCCATGACACTTGTCATCCCAATGCTCCATGGCCTTTGTCATCACAATGTTCCATGGCCTCTGTCATCACAGTGCTCCATGATACCTTTCATCACAATTCTAGATGACCACTGTCATCACAATGCCCCAACACAGATGTCATCACAATTCGCCATGGTCCTTGTCATCACAATGCTCCATGAACCGTGACATCACAAGGTTCCAGGACACTTGTCATCACAATGATCCATGATCACTTTCAACACAATGCTCCATGAACCCTGACATCTCAATGCTCCATAGACTTTATATTCACAGTGCTCCATGACCCCTTTCATCACAATGCTCCAAGACCCCTGTCATCACAATGCCCCATGAGGTCTGCCCTCACAAATTTCCAAGGCCTCTCTTACCAAAAAGCTCCATGACCCCTGTCATCACAAAGTTCTCTGCCCATATCATCACAATGCTCCTTGTCACCTTTAATCACAATGCTCCATGCCCTTTCATCACAGTGCTCCAGAATTCTTGTCATCGCAATGTTCCTTGACCGTGTCATCACAATGCTCCATGACCCTTGTCACCACAAAGCTCCATGACTTCTGTCATCACAATGATCCATGACTGCTTTCCTCACATTGCTCCAGTACCCATTTCATCACAATGCTCCATGCCATTGTCAGCACAATGCTCCTTGGACCCTGTCATCAAAATGCTCCATCCCCTTTTCATCACAATGCTCCAGATAGCCTATCATTACAATGCTCCATGTCTGTGTCATCACAAAGCTCCATGCCGTTGTCATCACAACGCTCCAGAACTCTTGTCATCATAATACTCCATTCCTGTGTCATCCCATTGCTCAATGACACTTGTCATCAAAATGTTCCTTGGCCTTTGTCATCACAGTGCTCCATGATACCTTATTTCAAAATTCTACATGACCACTGTCATCACAATGCCCCAGGACACGTGTCATCACATTTCGCCTTGGCCCTTGTCATCTCAAGGCTGTATGAACCGTGTCATCACTAGGTTCCAGGACACTTGTCATCACAGTGATCCATGACCACTTTCATCACATTGCTCCATGAACTCTGTTATCTCAATGCTCCATAGACTTTGTATTCACAGTGCTCCATGACCCCTTTCATCACAATGCTCCAAGACCCCGTCATCACAATGCCCCATGACGCCTGCCATCACAAATCTACAAGGCCTCTCTTACCAAAACGCTCCATGACCTCTGTCATCACAAAGATCTCTGCCCATATCATCACAATGCTCCTTGTCACGTTTAATCACAATGCTCCATGCCCTTTCATCACAATGCTCCAGAATTTTTGTCATCGCAATGTTCCTTGACGGTGTCATCACTATGCTCCATGACACTTGTCATCACAAAGCTCCATGACCCCTGTCATCACAATGATCCATGACTCCTTTCCTCACAGTGCTCCAGTACCCTTTTCAACACAATGCTCCATGCCATTGTCAGCACAATGCTCCTTGGACCCTGTCATCAAAATGCTACATCCCCCTTTCATCACAATGCTCCAGATAGCCTATCATTACAATGCTCCATGTCCGTGTCATCACAATGCGGTTTGCCATTGTCATCACAATGCTCCATGCCCATATAATCACAATGTTCCTTGACCGTGTCATCACAATGCTGCAGAACATTTGTCATCATAATACTCCATTCCCGTGTCATCCCATTGCTCAAAGACACTTGTCATCAAAATGTTCCTTGGCCTTTGTTATCACAGTGCTCCATGATACCTTATTTCAAAATTCTACATGACCAATGTCATCACAATGCCCCAGGACACGTGTCATCACATTTCTCCTTGGCCCTTGTCATCTCAAGGCTGTATGAACCGTGTCATCACTAGGTCCCAGGACACTTGTCATCACAGTGATCCATGACCACTTTCATCACAATGCTCCATGAACTCTGTTATCTCAATGCTCCAGGGCCTTTGTATTCACAATGCTCCATTGTCCCGATAATCGCGTTGCTCCATGAACACTTTCATCACAATGCTCCTGGACCACTGTCACCATAATGCCCCATGACGTCTCTCATCACTGTGCTCCAAGGCCACTCTCATCAAAATGCTCCATGATCTGTGTCAGCACAGTATTGCATGACACTTGTCATCACAATGCTCCATGATCCCTGTAATCACAATGATCCCTGCCAATGTCATCACAATGCTCCATGTCTCCTGTCATCACAATGCTCCATTCCTTTGTCATCACAATGCTCCAGGTCTGTTGTCATCACCATGCTTCATGCCCGTGTCATCACAATGCTCCATGAATCTTGTCTTCACAATGCTCCGTGGCCCATGTCATCACAATGCTCCATGACCACTGTCATCACAATTCTCCAAGGCCCCTCTCATCACAATGCTCCACGACACTTGTCATCACATTGCTCCATAACACCTGTCATCACAGTGTTCCCTGCCCATGTCATCACAATGCTCCATGTCCCCTATAATCACAATGCTCCATGCCTGTTTCCTCACAATGCTCCAGAATTCTTGTCGTCACAATGTTCCATGACCGTGGCATCACAATGCTCCATGTCCCTTGTCATCACAATGCTCCAGAATTCTTGTCATCACAATGTTCCATGACCGTGTCATCACAATGCTACATGACCCTGGTCATCACATTTCTCCATGACCTTTCTCATCACAATGCTCTATGTCGCTTTTCATCACAATTCTCAATGACCACTTTAATCATAACGCTCGCTGACCATTTTCATCACATTTCTCTATTGTCATTACAATTCCCCATGGCCCCTTTCGTCTCAATGCTCCATGATGCCTGTCATCACAAAGCTCCATGGCTTTTGTTTTCACAATGCTCCAGGACCAGATTCATCACAATACTCCATCCCCCTTGTCATCACAGTGCACAATGAAACCTTTCACTACAGTGCTCCATGACACTTGTCATCACAATGCTCCATGGCCTTTATAGTCACAATTCTCCCAGGCATTTTCATCACGATGTTCCATGAAAACTTTCATCACATTTCTCCATGACCGACCATTGTCATCCAAATAGTCCATACCATTGTCAACACAATGCCACATAGTCCCTGTCATCACAATTCTCCATGACTGCTGTCATCACAATAATCCAGGACAATTTTCATAACAATGCTTCATGCCCCCAGTCATCACAGTGCTCCATGACACCTTTCATCACAATTCCTAGATGATCAATGTCATCACAATGCCCCATGACACCTGTCGTCACAATTCGCTATGACCCTTGTCATCACAATACTCGATGAACCGTGTCATCACAGTGTTCCAGGACACATGTCATCACAATGATCCATGACTACTTTCATCACAATGCTCCAATACACCTGTCATCAAAATGCTCCATGGCCCCTGTTATCATATTGCTCCATGATCTCTTTCATCACAATGCTCCATGACCACTGTCATCACCATGCCTCATGACGCCTGTCATCTCAATGCTCCATGGCCCCTTTCATCACAATGCTCCATGAACCCAGTCATCACAATGTTCCCTGCCCTTTTCATCACAATGCTCCATGGGCCCTGTCATCACAATGCTCCATTCCCTTTTCATCAAAATGCTCCAGAACTCTTGTCATCACAATGCTCCATGCCAATGTCATCAAAATGTCCCATGACACTTGTCATCAAAATGCTCCATGACCTTTGTCATCACAATGTTCCATGTCCCGTGTCATCGTAGTACTCCATGATACCTTTCATCACAATTCTAGATGACCACTGTCATCACAATGCCCCATGACAGATGTCATCACAATTTGCCATGGTCCTTGTCATCACAATGCTCCATGAACCGTGACATCACAAGGTTCCAGGACACTTGTCATCACAATGATCCATGATCACTTTCATCACAATGCTCCATGAGCCCTGACATCTCAATGCTCCATAGCCTTTGTATTCACAGTGCACCATGGCCCCTGTAATCACAGTGCTCCATGACCCCTTTCATCACAATGCTCCAAGACCCCTGTCATCACAATGCCCCATGACGCCTGCCATCACAAATCTCCAAGGCTTCTCTTACCAAAAAGCTCCATGACCCTTGGCATCACAAAGATCTCTGCCCATATCATCACAATGCTCCTTGTCACGTTTAATCACAATGCTCCATGCCCTTTCATCACAATGCTCCAGAATTCTTGTCATCACAATGTTCCTTGACGGTGTCATCACTATGCTCCATGACACTTGTCATCACAAAGCTCCATGACCCCTGTCATCACAATGATCCATGACTCCTTTCCTCACAGTGCTCCAGTACCCTTTTCATCACAATGCTCCATGCCATTGTCAGCACAATGCTCCTTGGACCCTGTCATCAAAATGCTCCATCCCCTTTTCGTCACAATGCTCCAGATAGCCTATCATTACAATGCTCCATGTCCGTGTCATCACAATGCGATTTGCCATTGTCATCTCAATGCTCCATGGCCCCTGTAATCACAATGTTCCTTGACCGTGGCATCACAATGCTCCATGGCCCTTGTCATCACAATGCTCCAGAATGCTTGTCATCACAATGTTCCATGACCGTGTCATCACAATGCTACATGACCCTGGTCATCACAGTTCTCCATGACCTTTGTCATCACAATGCTCTATGTCGCTTTTCATCACAATTCTCAATGACCACTTTAATCATAACGCTCGCTGACCATTTTCATCACATTTCTCTATTGTCATTACAATTCCCCATGGCCCCTTTCTTCACAATGCTCCATGATGCCTGTCATCATAATGCTCCATGGCTTTTGTTTTCACAATGCTCCAGGACCAGTTTCCTCACAATACTCAATCCCACTTGTCATCACAGTGCACAATGAAACCTTTCATAACAATGCTCCATGACACTTGTCATCACAATGCTCCATGGCCTTTATAGTCACAATGCTCCCATGCATTTTCATCACGATGTTCCATGAAAACTTTCATCACATTTCTCCTTGACCATTGTCATCACAATAGTCCATACCCTTGTCAACACAATGCTGCATAATCCCTGTCATCACAATTCTCCATGGCTGCTGTCATCACAATAATCCAGGACAATTTTCATAACAATGCTTCATGCCCACAGTCATCACAGTGCTCCATGACACCTTTCATCACAATTCCTAGATGATCAATGTCATCACAATGCCCCATGACACCTGTCGTCACAATTCGCTATGACCATTGTCCTCACAATACTCGATGAACCATGTCATCACAGTGTTCCAGGAAACATGTCATCACAATGATCCATGACGACTTTCATCACAATGCTCCATGCCAATGTCATCAAAATGCCCCATGACATTTGTCAACCCAATGCTCCATGGCCTTTGTCATCACAATGTTCCATGGCCTCTGTCATCACAGTGCTCCATGATACCTTTCATCACAATTCTAGATGACCACTGTCATCACAATGCCCCATCACAGATGTCATCACAATTTGCCATGGTCCTTGTCATCACAATGCTCCATGAACCGTGACATCACAAGGTTCCAGGACACTTGTCATCACAATGATCCATGATCACTTTCAACACAATGCTCCATGAACCCTGACATCTCAATGCTCCATAGACTTTATATTCACAGTGCTCCATGACCCCTTTCATCACAATGCTCCAAGACCCCTGTCATCACAATGCCCCATGACGGCTGCCATCACAAATCTCCAAGGCCTCTCTTACCAAAAAGCTCCATGTCCCCTGGCATCACAAAGATCTCTGCCCATATCATCACAATGCTCCTTGTCACCTTTGATCACAATGCTCCATGCCCTTTCATCACAATGCTCCAGAATTCTTGTCATCACAATGTTCCTTGACCGTGTCATCACAATGCTCCATGACCCTTTTCATCACAAAGCTCCATGACCCCTGTCATCACAATGATCCATGACTGCTTTCCTCACAGTGATCCAGTACCCTTTTCATCACAATGCTCCATGCCATTGTCAGCACAATGCTCCTTGGACCCTGTCATCAAAATGCTCCATCCCCTTTTCGTCACAATGCTCCAGATAGCCTATCATTACAATGCTCCATGTCCGTGTCATCACAATGCGATTTGCCATTGTCATCTCAATGCTCCATGGCCCCTGTAATCACAATGTTCCTTGACCGTGTCATCACAATGCTCCAGAACACTTGTCATCATAATACTCCATTCCCGTATCATCCCATTGCTCAATGACACTTGTCATCAAAATGTTCCTTGGCCTTTGTCATCACAGTGCTCCATGATACCTTATTTCAAAATTCTACATGACCAATGTCATTCCAATGCCCCAGGACACGTGTCATCACATTTCGCCTTGGCCCTTGTCATCTCAAGGCTGTATGAACCGTGTCATCACTAGGTTCCAGGACACTTGTCATCACAGTGATCCATGACCACTTTCATCACAATGCTCCATGAACTCTGTTATCTCAATGCTCCATGGCCTTTGTATTCACAATGCTCCATTTTCCCGATAATCGCGTTGCTCCATGAACACTTTCATCACAATGTTCCTTGACCACTGTCACCATAATGCCCCATGATGTCTCTCATCACTGTGCTCCAAGGCCACTCTAATAAAAATGCTCCATGATCTGTGTCAGCACAATATTGCATGACACTTGTCATCACAATGCTCCATGATCAGTGTAATCACAATGATCCCTGCCAATGTCATGACACTGCTCCATGTCTCCTGTCATCACAATGCTCCATGCCCTTGTCATCACAATGCTCCAGGTCTGTTGTCATCACCATGCTTCATGCCCGTGTCATCACAATGCTCTATGAATCTTGTCTTCACAATGCTCCATGGCCCATGTCATCACAATGCTCCATGACCACTGTCATCACAATTATTCACGGCCCCTCTCATCACAATGCTGCACGACACTTGTCATCACATTGCTCCATAACACCTGTCATCACAGTGTTCCCTGCCCATGTCATCACAATGCTCCATGTCCCCTATAGTCACAATGCTCCATGCCTCTTTCCTCACAATGCTCCAGAATTCTTGTCATCACAATGTTCCAAGACCGTGGCATCACAATGCTCCATGGCCCTTGTCATCACAATGCTCCAGAATGCTTGTCATCACAATGTTCCATGACCGTGTCATCACAATGCTACATGACCCTGGTCATCACAGTTCTCCATGACCTTTGTCATCACAATGCTCTATGTCGCTTTTCATCACAATTCTCAATGACCACTTTAATCATAACGCTCGCTGACCATTTTCATCACATTTCTCTATTGTCATTAGAATTCCCCATGGCCCCTTTCTTCACAATGCTCCATGATGCTTGTCATCATAATGCTCCATGGCTTTTGTTTTCACAATGCTCCAGGACCAGTTTCCTCACAATACTCAATCCCACTTGTCATCACAGTGCACAATGAAACCTTTCATAACAATGCTCCATGACACTTGTCTTCACAATGCTCCATGGCCTTTATAGTCACAATGCTCCCATGCATTTTCATGACGATGTTCCATGAAAACTTTCATCACATTTCTCCATGACCATTGTCATCACAATAGTCCATACCCTTGTCAACACAATGCTGCATAATCCCTGTCATCACAATTCTCCATGACTGCTGTCATCACAATAATCCAGGACAATTTTCATAACAATGCTTCATGCCCACAGTCATCACAGTGCTCCATGACACCTTTCATCACAATTCCTAGATGATCAATGTCATCACAATGCCCCATGACACCTGTCGTCACAATTCGCTATGACCATTGTCCTCACAATACTCGATGAACCGTGTCATCACAGTGTTCCAGGAAACATGTCATCACAATGATCCATGACGACTTTCATCACAATGCTCCATGCCAATGTCATCAAAATGCCCCATGACATTTGTCAACCCAATGCTCCATGGCCTTTGTCATCACAATGTTCCATGGCCTCTGTCATCACAGTGCTCCATGATACCTTTCATCACAATTCTAGATGACCACTGTCATCACAATGCCCCATCACAGATGTCATCACAATTCGCCATGGTCCTTGTCATCACAATGCTCCATGAACCGTGACATCACAAGGTTCCAGGACACTTGTCATCACAATGATCCATGATCACTTTCAACACAATGCTCCATGAACCCTGACATCTCAATGCTCCATAGACTTTACATTCACAGTGCTCCATGGCCCCTGTAATCACAGTGCTCCATGACCCCTTTCATCACAATGCTCCAAGACCCCTGTCATCACAGTGCCCCATATGGTCTGCCCTCACATATTTCCAAGGCCTCTCTTACCAAAAAGCTACATGACCCCTGTCATCACAAAGTTCTCTGCCCATATCATCACAATGCTCCTTGTCACCTTTACTCACAATGCTCCATGCCCTTTCATCACAATGCTCCAAAATTCTTATCATCGCAATGTTCCTTGACCGTGTCATCACAATGCTCCATGACCCTTGTCATCACAAAGCTCCATGACCTCTGTCATCACAATGATCCATGACTGCTTTCCTCACATTGCTCCAGTACCCATTTCATCACAATGCTCCATTCCATTGTCAGCACAATGCTCCTTAGAACCTGTCATCAAAATGCTCCATCCCCTTTTCATCACAATGCTCCAGATAGCCTATCATTACAATGCTCCATGTCTGTGTAATCACAATGCTCCATGCCGTTGTCATCACAACGCTCCAGAACTCTTGTCATCATAATACTCCATTCCTGTGTCATCCCATTGCTCAATGACACTTGTCATCAAAATGTTCCTTGGCCTTTGTCATCACAGTGCTCCATGATACCTTATTTCAAAATTCTACATGACCACTGTCATCACAATGCCCCAGGACACGTGTCATCACATTTCGCCTTGGCCCTTGTCATATCAAGGCTGTATGAACCGTGTCATCCCTAGGTTCCAGGACACTTGTCATCACAGTGATCCATGACCACTTTCATCACATTGCTCCATGAACTCTGTTATCTCAATGCTCCATAGCCTTTGTATTCACAGTGCTCCATGACCCCTTTCATCACAATGCTCCAAGACCCCTGTCATCACAATGCTCCATGACGCCTGCCATCACAAATCAACAAGGCCTCTCTTACCAAAAAGCTCCATGACATCTGTCATCACAAAGATCTTTGCCCATATCATCACAATGCTCCTTGTCACGTTTAATCACAATGATCCAAGCCCTTTCATCACAATGCTCCAGAATTCTTGTCATCGCAATGTTCCTTGACGGTGTCATCACTATGCTCCATGACACTTGTCATCTCAGAGCTCCATGAGCCCTGTCATCACAATGATCCATGACTCCTTTCCTCACAGTGCTCCAGTACCCTTTTCAACACAATGCTCCATGCCATTGACAGCACAATGCTCCTTGGACCCTGTCATCAAAATGCTCCATCCCCTTTTCATCAAAATGCTCCAGATAGCCTATCACTACAATGCTCCATGTCCGTGTCATCACAATGCGATTTGCCATTGTCATCACAATGCTCCATGGCCCATGTAATCACAATGTTCCTTGACCGTGTCATCACAATGCTCCAGAACACTTGTCATCATAATACTCCATTCCCGTGTCATCCCATTGCTCAATGACACTTGTCATCAAAATGTTCCTTGGCCTTTGTTATCACAGTGCTCCATGATACCTTATTTCAAAATTCTACATGACCAATGTCATCACAATGCCCCAGGACACGTGTCATCACATTTCCCCTTGGCCCTTGTCATCTCAAGGCTGTATGAACCGTGTCATCACTAGGTTCCAGGACACTTGTCATCACAGTGATCCATGACCACTTTCATCACAATGCTCCATGAACTCTGTTATCTCAATGCTCCATGGCCTTTGTATTCACAATGCTCCATTGTCCCGATAATCGCGTTGCTCCATGAACATTTTCTTCACAATGTTCCTTGACCACTGTCACCATAATGCCCCATGATGTCTCTCATCACTGTGCTCCAAGGCCACTCTCATCAAAATGCTCCATGATCTGTGTCAGCACAATATTGCATGACACTTGTCATCACAATGCTCCATGATCAGTGTAATCACAATGATTCCTGCCAATGTCATCACAATGCTCCATGTCTCCTGTCATCACAATGCTCCAGGCCCTTGTCATCACAATGCTCCATGAATCTTGTCTTCACAATGCTCCATAACCCATGTCATCACAATGCTCCATGACCACTGTCATCACAATTCTTCAAGGCCCCTCTCATCACAGTGCTCCACGACACTTGTCATCACATTGCTCCATAACGCCTGTCATCACAGTGTTCCTTGCCCATGTCATCACAATGCTCCATGTCCCCTATAATCACAATGCTCCATGCCTGTTTCCTCACAATGCTCCAGAATTCTTGTCATCACAATGTTCCCAGACCGTGGCATCACAATGCTCCATGGCCCTTGTCATCACAATGCTCCAGAATTCTTGTCATCACAATGTTCCATGACCGTGTCATCACAATGCTACATGACCCTGGTCATCACAGTTCTCCATGGCCTTTGTCATCACAATGCTCTATGTCGCTTTTCATCACAATTCTCAATGACCGCTTTAATCATAACGCTCGCTGACCATTTTCATCACATTTCTCTATTGTCATTACAATTCCCCATGGCCCCTTTCTTCACAATGCTCCATGATGCCTGTCATCACAAAGCTCCATGGCTTTTGTTTTCACAATGCTCCAGGACCAGTTTCCTCACAATACTCAATCCCACTTGTCATCACAGTGCACAATGAAACCTTTCATAACAATGCTCCATGACACTTGTCATCACAATGCTCCATGGCCTTTATCGTCACAATGCTCCCATGCATTTTCATCACGATGTTCCATGAAAACTTTCATCACATTTCTCCATGACCATTGTCATCACAATAGTCCACACCCTTGTCAACACAATGCTGCATAATCCCTGTCATCACAATTCTCCATGACTGCTGTCATCACAATAATCCAGGACAATTTTCATAACAATGCTTCATGCCCCCTGTCATCACAGTGCTCCATGACACCTTTCATCAAAATTCCTAGATGATCAATGTCATCACAATGCCCCATGACACCTGTCGTCACAATTCGCTATGACCATTGTCCTCACAATACTCGATGAACCGTGTCATCACAGTGTTCCAGGACACATGTCATCACAATGATCCATGACGACTTTCATCACAATGCTCCATGCCAATGTCATCAAAATGCCCCATGACACTTGTCATCCCAATGCTCCATGGCCTTTGTCATCACAATGTTCCATGGCCTCTGTCATCACAGTGCTCCATGATACCTTTCATCACAATTCTAGATGACCACTGTCATCACAATGCCCCATCACAGATGTCATCACAATTCGCCATGGTCCTTGTCATCACAATGCTCCATGAACCGTGACATCACAAGGTTCCAGGACACTTGTCATCACAATGATCCATGATCACTTTCAACACAATGCTCCATGAACCCTGACATCTCAATGCTCCATAGACTTTATATTCACAGTGCTCCATGACCCCTTTCATCACAATGCTCCAAGACCCCTGTCATCACAATGCCCCATGAGGTCTGCCCTCACAAATTTCCAAGGCCTCTCTTACCAAAAAGCTCCATGACCCCTGTCATCACAAAGTTCTCTGCCCATATCATCACAATGCTCCTTGTCACCTTTAATCACAATGCTCCATGCCCTTTCATCACAGTGCTCCAGAATTCTTGTCATCGCAATGTTCCTTGACCGTGTCATCACAATGCTCCATGACCCTTGTCACCACAAAGCTCCATGACTTCTGTCATCACAATGATCCATGACTGCTTTCCTCACATTGCTCCAGTACCCATTTCATCACAATGCTCCATGCCATTGTCAGCACAATGCTCCTTGGACCCTGTCATCAAAATGCTCCATCCCCTTTTCATCACAATGCTCCAGATAGCCTATCATTACAATGCTCCATGTCTGTGTCATCACAAAGCTCCATGCCGTTGTCATCACAACGCTCCAGAACTCTTGTCATCATAATACTCCATTCCTGTGTCATCCCATTGCTCAATGACACTTGTCATCAAAATGTTCCTTGGCCTTTGTCATCACAGTGCTCCATGATACCTTATTTCAAAATTCTACATGACCACTGTCATCACAATGCCCCAGGACACGTGTCATCACATTTCGCCTTGGCCCTTGTCATCTCAAGGCTGTATGAACCGTGTCATCACTAGGTTCCAGGACACTTGTCATCACAGTGATCCATGACCACTTTCATCACATTGCTCCATGAACTCTGTTATCTCAATGCTCCATAGACTTTGTATTCACAGTGCTCCATGACCCCTTTCATCACAATGCTACAAGACCCCTGTCATCACAATGCCCCATGACGCCTGCCATCACAAATCTACAAGGCCTCTCTTACCAAAACGCTCCATGACCTCTGTCATCACAAAGATCTCTGCCCATATCATCACAATGCTCCTTGTCACGTTTAATCACAATGCTCCATGCCCTTTCATCACAATGCTCCAGAATTTTTGTCATCGCAATGTTCCTTGACGGTGTCATCACTATGCTCCATGACACTTGTCATCACAAAGCTCCATGACCCCTGTCATCACAATGATCCATGACTCCTTTCCTCACAGTGCTCCAGTACCCTTTTCAACACAATGCTCCATGCCATTGTCAGCACAATGCTCCTTGGACCCTGTCATCAAAATGCTCCATCCCCTTTTCGTCACAATGCTCCAGATAGCCTATCATTACAATGCTCCATGTCCGTGTCATCACAATGCGGTTTGCCATTGTCATCACAATGCTCCATGCCCCTATAATCACAATGTTCCTTGACCGTGTCATCACAATGCTGCAGAACATTTGTCATCATAATACTCCATTCCCGTGTCATCCCATTGCTCAAAGACACTTGTCATCAAAATGTTCCTTGGCCTTTGTTATCACAGTGCTCCATGATACCTTATTTCAAAATTCTACATGACCAATGTCATCACAATGCCCCAGGACACGTGTCATCACATTTCCCCTTGGCCCTTGTCATCTCAAGGCTGTATGAACCGTGTCATCACTAGGTTCCAGGACACTTGTCATCACAGTGATCCATGACCACTTTCATCACAATGCACCATGAACTCTGTTATCTCAATGCTCCATGGCCTTTGTATTCACAATGCTCCATTGTCCCGATAATCGCGTTGCTCCATGAACACTTTCATCACAATGCTCCTGGACCACTGTCACCATAATGCCCCATGACGTCTCTCATCACTGTGCTCCAAGGCCACTCTCATCAAAATGCTCCATGATCTGTGTCAGCACAGTATTGCATGACACTTGTCATCACAATGCTCCATGATCCCTGTAATCACAATGATCCCTGCCAGTGTCATCACAATGCTCCATGTCTCCTGTCATCACAATGCTCCATTCCTTTGTCATCACAATGCTCCAGGTCTGTTGTCATCACCATGCTTCATGCCCGTGTCATCACAATGCTCCATGAATCTTGTCTTCACAATGCTCCGTGGCCCATGTCATCACAATGCTCCATGACCACTGTCATCACAATTCTCCAAGGCCCCTCTCATCACAATGCTCCACGACACTTGTCATCACATTGCTCCATAACACCTGTCATCACAGTGTTCCCTGCCCATGTCATCACAATGCTCCATGTCCCCTATAATCACAATGCTCCATGCCTGTTTCCTCACAATGCTCCAGAATTCTTGTCGTCACAATGTTCCATGACCGTGGCATCACAATGCTCCATGTCCCTTGTCATCACAATGCTCCAGAATTCTTGTCATCACAATGTTCCATGACCGTGTCATCACAATGCTACATGACCCTGGTCATCACATTTCTCCATGACCTTTCTCATCACAATGCTCTATGTCGCTTTTCATCACAATTCTCAATGACCACTTTAATCATAACGCTCGCTGACCATTTTCATCACATTTCTCTATTGTCATTACAATTCCCCATGGCCCCTTTCGTCTCAATGCTCCATGATGCCTGTCATCACAAAGCTCCATGGCTTTTGTTTTCACAATGCTCCAGGACCAGATTCATCACAATACTCCATCCCCCTTGTCATCACAGTGCACAATGAAACCTTTCACTACAGTGCTCCATGACACTTGTCATCACAATGCTCCATGGCCTTTATAGTCACAATGCTCCCAGGCATTTTCATCACGATGTTCCATGAAAACTTTCATCACATTTCTCCATGACCGACCATTGTCATCCAAATAGTCCATACCATTGTCAACACAATGCCACATAGTCCCTGTCATCACAATTCTCCATGACTGCTGTCATCACAATAATCCAGGACAATTTTCATAACAATGCTTCATGCCCCCAGTCAACACAGTGCTCCATGACACCTTTCATCACAATTCCTAGATGATCAATGTCATCACAATGCCCCATGACACCTGTCGTCACAATTCGCTATGACCCTTGTCATCACAATACTCGATGAACCGTGTCATCACAGTGTTCCAGGACACATGTCATCACAATGATCCATGACTACTTTCATCACAATGCTCCAATACACCTGTCATCAAAATGCTCCATGGCCCCTGTTATCATATTGCTCCATGATCTCTTTCATCACAATGCTCCATGACCACTGTCATCACCATGCCTCATGACGCCTGTCATCTCAATGCTCCATGGCCCCTTTCATCACAATGCTCCATGAACCCAGTCATCACAATGTTCCCTGCCCTTTTCATCACAATGCTCCATGGGCCCTGTCATCACAATGCTCCATTCCCTTTTCATCAAAATGCTCCAGAACTCTTGTCATCACAATGCTCCATGCCAATGTCATCAAAATGTCCCATGACACTTGTCATCAAAATGCTCCATGACCTTTGTCATCACAATGTTCCATGTCCCGTGTCATCGTAGTACTCCATGATACCTCTCATCACAATTCTAGATGACCACTGTCATCACAATGCCCCATGACAGATGTCATCACAATTTGCCATGGTCCTTGTCATCACAATGCTCCATGAACCGTGACATCACAAGGTTCCAGGACACTTGTCATCACAATGATCCATGATCACTTTCATCACAATGCTCCATGAGCCCTGACATCTCAATGCTCCATAGCCTTTGTATTCACAGTGCACCATGGCCCGTGTAATCACAGTGCTCCATGACACCTTTCATCACAATGCTCCAAGACCCCTGTCATCACAATGCCCCATGACGCCTGCCATCACAAATCTCCAAGGCTTCTCTTACCAAAAAGCTCCATGACCCTTGGCATCACAAAGATCTCTGCCCATATCATCACAATGCTCCTTGTCACGTTTAATCACAATGCTCCATGCCCTTTCATCACAATGCTCCAGAATTCTTGTCATCACAATGTTCCTTGACGGTGTCATCACTATGCTCCATGACACTTGTCATCACAAAGCTCCATGACCCCTGTCATCACAATGATCCATGACTCCTTTCCTCACAGTGCTCCAGTACCCTTTTCATCACAATGCTCCATGCCATTGTCAGCACAATGCTCCTTGGACCCTGTCATCAAAATGCTCCATCCCCTTTTCGTCACAATGCTCCAGATAGCCTATCATTACAATGCTCCATGTCCGTGTCATCACAATGCGATTTGCCATTGTCATCTCAATGCTCCATGGCCCCTGTAATCACAATGTTCCTTGACCGTGTCATCACAATGCTCCAGAACACTTGTCATCATAATACTCCATTCCCGTGTCATCCCATTGCTCAATGACACTTGTCATCAAAATGTTCCTTGGCCTTTGTCATCTCAGTGCTCCATGATACCTTATTTCAAAATTCTACATGACCACTGTCATCACAATGCCCCAGGACACGTGTCATCACATTTCGCCTTGGCCCTTGTCATCTCAAGGCTGTATGAACCGTGTCATCACTAGGTTCCAGGACACTTGTCATCACAGTGATCCATGACCACTTTCATCACAATGCTCCATGAACTCTGTTATCTCAATGCTCCATGGCCTTTGTATTCACAATGCTCCATTTTCCCGATAATCGTGTTGCTCCATGAACACTTTCATCACAATGTTCCTTGACCACTGTCACCATAATGCCCCATGATGTCTCTCATCACTGTGCTCCAAGGCCACTCTAATAAAAATGCTCCATGATCTGTGTCAGCACAATATTGCATGACACTTGTCATCACAATGCTCCATGATCAGTGTAATCACAATGATCCCTGCCAATGTCATGACACTGCTCCATGTCTCCTGTCATCACAATGCTCCATGCCCTTGTCATCACAATGCTCCAGGTCTGTTGTCATCACCATGCTTCATGCCCGTGTCATCACAATGCTCCATGAATCTTGTCTTCACAATGCTCCATGGCCCATGTCATCACAATGCTCCATGACCACTGTCATCACAATTCTCCACGGCCCCTCTCATCACAATGCTCCACGACACTTCTCATCACATTGCTCCATAACACCTGTCATCACAGTGTTCCCTGCCCATGTCATCACAATGCTCCATGTCCCCTATAATCACAATGCTCCATGCCTCTTTCCTCACAATGCTCCAGAATTCTTGTCATCACAATGTTCCAAGACCGCGGCATCACAATGCTCCATGGCCCTTGTCATCACAATGCTTCAGAATGCTTGTCATCACAATGTTCCATGACCGTGTCATCACAATGCTACATGACCCTGGTCATCACAGTTCTCCATGACCTTTGTCATCACAATGCTCTATGTCGCTTTTCATCACAATTCTCAATGACCACTTTAATCATAACGCTCGCTGACCATTTTCATCACATTTCTCTATTGTCATTACAATTCCCCATGGCCCCTTTCTTCACAATGCTCCATGATGCTTGTCATCATAATGCTCCATGGCTTTTGTTTTCACAATGCTCCAGGACCAGTTTCCTCACAATACTCAATCCCACTTGTCATCACAGTGCACAATGAAACCTTTCATAACAATGCTCCATGACACTTGTCATCACAATGCTCCATGGCCTTTATAGTCACAATGCTCCCATGCATTTTCATCACGATGTTCCATGAAAACTTTCATCACATTTCTCCATGACCATTGTCATCACAATAGTCCATACCCTTGTCAACACAATGCTGCATAATCCCTTTCATCACAATTCTCCATGGCTGCTGTCATCACAATAATCCAGGACAATTTTCATAACAATGCTTCATGCCCACAGTCATCACAGTGCTCCATGACACCTTTCATCACAATTCCTAGATGATCAATGTCATCACAATGCCCCATGACACCTGTCGTCACAATTCGCTATGACCATTGTCCTCACAATACTCGATGAACCATGTCATCACAGTGTTCCAGGAAACATGTCATCACAATGATCCATGACGACTTTCATCACAATGCTCCATGCCAATGTCATCAAAATGCCCCATGACATTTGTCAACCCAATGCTCCATGGCCTTTGTCATCACAATGTTCCATGGCCTCTGTCATCACAGTGCTCCATGATACCTTTCATCACAATTCTAGATGACCACTGTCATCACAATGCCCCATCACAGATGTCATCACAATTTGCCATGGTCCTTGTCATCACAATGCTCCATGAACCGTGACATCACAAGGTTCCAGGACACTTGTCATCACAATGATCCATGATCACTTTCAACACAATGCTCCATGAACCCTGACATCTCAATGCTCCATAGACTTTACATTCACAGTGCTCCATGGCCCCTGTAATCACAGTGCTCCATGACCCCTTTCATCACAATGCTCCAAGACCCCTGTCATCACAATGCCCCATATGGTCTGCCCTCACATATTTCCTAGGCCTCTCTTACCAAAAAGCTACATGACCCCTGTCATCACAAAGTTCTCTGCCCATATCATCACAATGCTCCTTGTCACCTTTACTCACAATGCTCCATGCCCTTTCATCACAATGCTCCAGAATTCTTGTCATCGCAATGTTCCTTGACCGTGTCATCACAATGCTCCATGACCCTTGTCATCACAAAGCTCCATGACCTCTGTCATCACAATGATCCATGACTGCTTTCCTCACATTGCTCCAGTACCCATTTCATCACAATGCTCCATTCCATTGTCAGCACAATGCTCCTTAGACCCTGTCATCAAAATGCTCCATCCCCTTTTCATCACAATGCTCCAGATAGCCTATCATTACAATGCTCCATGTCTGTGTAATCACAATGCTCCATGCCGTTGTCATCACAACGCTCCAGAACTCTTGTCATCATAATACTCCATTCCTGTGTCATCCCATTGCTCAATGACACTTGTCATCAAAATGTTCCTTGGCCTTTGTCATCACAGTGCTCCATGATACCTTATTTCAAAATTCTACATGACCACTGTCATCACAATGCCCCAGGACACGTGTCATCACATTTCGCCTTGGCCCTTGTCATATCAAGGCTGTATGAACCGTGTCATCACTAGGTTCCAGGACACTTGTCATCACAGTGATCCATGACCACTTTCATCACATTGCTCCATGAACTCTGTTATCTCAATGCTCCATAGCCTTTGTATTCACAGTGCTCCATGACCCCTTTCATGACAATGCTCCAAGACCCCTGTCATCACAATGCCCCATGACGCCTGCCATCACAAATCTACAAGGCCTCTCTTACCAAAAAGCTCCATGACATCTGTCATCACAAAGATCTCTGCCCATATCATCACAATGCTCCTTGTCACGTTTAATCACAATGATCCATGCCCTTTCATCACAATGCTCCAGAATTCTTGTCATCGCAATGTTCCTTGACGGTTTCATCACTATGCTCCATGACACTTGTCATCTCAGAGCTCCATGACCCCTGTCATCACAATGATCCATGACTCCTTTCCTCACAGTGCTCCAGTACCCTTTTCAACACAATGCTCCATGCCATTGACAGCACAATGCTCCTTGGACCCTGTCATCAAAATGCTCCATCCCCTTTTCATCACAATGCTCCAGATAGCCTATCACTACAATGCTCCATGTCCGTGTCATCACAATGCGATTTGCCATTGTCATCACAATGCTCCATGGCCCATGTAATCACAATGTTCCTTGACCGTGTCATCACAATGCTCCAGAACACTTGTCATCATAATACTCCATTCCCGTGTCATCCCATTGCTCAATGACACTTGTCATCAAAATGTTCCTTGGCCTTTGTCATCACAGTGCTCCATGATACCTTATTTCAAAATTCTACATGACCAATGTCATCACAATGCCCCAGGACACGTGTCATCACATTTCGCCTTGGCCCTTGTCATCTCAAGGCTGTATGAACCATGTCATCACTAGGTTCCAGGACACTTGTCATCACAGTGATCCATGACCACTTTCATCACAATGCTCCATGAACTCTTTTATCTCAATGCTCCATGGCCTTTGTATTCACAATGCTCCATTTTCCCGACAATCGCGTTGCTGCATGAACACTTTCATCACAATGCTCCTGGACCACTGTCACCATAATGCCCCATGACGTCTCTCATCACTGTGCTCCAAGGCCACTCTCATCAAAATGCTCCATGATCTGTGTCAGCACAATATTGCATGACACTTGTCATCACAATGCTCCATGATCCCTGTAATCGCAATGATCCCTGCCAATGTCATCACAATGCTCCATGTCTCCTGTCATCACAATGCTCCATGCCCTTGTCATCACAATGCTCCAGGTCTGTTGTCATCACCATGCTTCATGCCCGTGTCATCACAATGCTCCATGAATCTTGTCTTCACAATGCTCCGTGGCCCATGTCATCACAATGCTCCATGACCACTGTCATCACAATTCTCCAAGGCCCCTCTCATCACAATGCTCCACGACACTTGTCATCACATTGCTCCATAACACCTGTCATCACAGTATTCCCTGCCCATGTCATCACAATGCTCCATGTCCCCTATAATCACAATGCTCCATGCCTGTTTCCTCACAATGCTCCAGAATTCTTGTCATCACAATGTTCCAAGACCGTGGCATCACAATGCTCCATGGCCCTTGTCATCACAATGCTCCAGAATTCTTGTCATCACAATGTTCCATGACCGTGTCATCACAATGCTACATGACCCGGGTCATCACAGTTCTCCATGACCTTTGTCATCACAATGCTCTATGTCGCTTTTCATCACAATTCTCAATGACCACTTTAATCATAACGCTCGCTGACCATTTTCATCACATTTCTCTGTCATTACAATTCCCCATGGCCCCTTTCTTCACAATGCTCCATGATGCCTGTCATCACAAAGATCCATGGCTTTTGTTTTCACAATGCTCCAGGACCAGTTTCATCACAATACTCCATCCCCCTTCTCATCACAGTGCACAATGAAACCTTTCATTACAATGCTCCATGACACTTGTCATCACAATGCTCCATGGTCTTTATCGTCACAATGCTCCCATGCATTTTCATCACGATGTTCCATGAAAACTTTCATCACATTTCTCCATGACCATTGTCATCACAATAGTCCATACCCTTGTCAACACAATGCTGCATAATCCCTGTCATCACAATTCTCCATGACTGCTGTCATCACAATAATCCAGGACAATTTTCATAACAATGCTTCATGCCCCCTGTCATCACAGTGCTCCATGACACCTTTCATCAAAATTCCTAGATGATCAATGTCATCACAATGCCCCATGACACCTGTCGTCACAATTCGCTATGACCATTGTCCTCACAATACTCGATGAACCGTGTCATCACAGTGTTCCAGGACACATGTCATCACAATGATCCATGACGACTTTCATCACAATGCTCCATGCCAATGTCATCAAAATGCCCCATGACACTTGTCATCCCAATGCTCCATGGCCTTTGTCATCACAATGTTCCATGGCCTCTGTCATCACAGTGCTCCATGATACCTTTCATCACAATTCTAGATGACCACTGTCATCACAATGCCCCATCACAGATGTCATCACAATTCGCCATGGTCCTTGTCATCACAATGCTCCATGAACCGTGACATCACAAGGTTCCAGGACACTTGTCATCACAATGATCCATGATCACTTTCAACACAATGCTCCATGAACCCTGACATCTCAATGCTCCATAGACTTTATATTCACAGTGCTCCATGACCCCTTTCATCACAATGCTCCAAGACCCCTGTCATCACAATGCCCCATGAGGTCTGCCCTCACAAATTTCCAAGGCCTCTCTTAGCAAAAAGCTCCATGACCCCTGTCATCACAAAGTTCTCTGCCCATATCATCACAATGCTCCTTGTCACCTTTAATCACAATGCTCCATGCCCTTTCATCACAGTGCTCCAGAATTCTTGTCATCGCAATGTTCCTTGACCGTGTCATCACAATGCTCCATGACCCTTGTCACCACAAAGCTCCATGACTTCTGTCATCACAATGATCCATGACTGCTTTCCTCACATTGCTCCAGTACCCATTTCATCACAATGCTCCATGCCATTGTCAGCACAATGCTCCTTGGACCCTGTCATCAAAATGCTCCATCCCCTTTTCATCACAATGCTCCAGATAGCCTATCATTACAATGCTCCATGTCTGTGTCATCACAAAGCTCCATGCCGTTGTCATCACAACGCTCCAGAACTCTTGTCATCATAATACTCCATTCCCGTGTCATCCCATTGCTCAATGACACTTGTCATCAAAATGTTCCTTGGCCTTTGTCATCACAGTGCTCCATGATACCTTATTTCAAAATTCTACATGACCACTGTCATCACAATGCCCCAGGACACGTGTCATCACATTTCGCCTTGGCCCTTGTCATCTCAAGGCTGTATGAACCGTGTCATCACTAGGTTCCAGGACACTTGTCATCACAGTGATCCATGACCACATTCATCACAATGCTCCATGAACTCTGTTATCTAAATGCTCCATTTTCTCGATAATCGCGTTGCTCCATGAACACTTTCATCACAATGCTCCTGGACCACTGTCACCATAATGCCCCATGACGTCTCTCATCAGTGTGCTCCAAGGCCACTCTCATCAAAATGCTCCATGATCTGTGTCAGCACAATATTGCATGACACTTGTCATCACAATGCTCCATGATCCCTGTAATCACAATGATCCCTGCCAATGTCATGACACTGCTCCATGTCTCCTGTCATCACAATGCTCCATGCCCTTGTCATCACAATGCTCCAGGTCTGTTGTCATCACCATGCTTCATGCCCGTGTCATCACAATGCTCCATGAATCTTGTCTTCACAATGCTCCATGGACCATGTCATCCCAATGCTCCATGACCACTGTCATCACAATTCTCCAAGACCCCTCTCATCACAATGCTCCACGACACGTGTCATCACATTGCTCCATAACACCTGTCATCACAGTGTTCCCTGCCCATGTCATCACAATGCTCCATGTCCCCTATAATCACAATGCTCCATGCCTGTTTCCTCACAATGCTCCAGAATTCTTGTCATCACAATGTTCCATGACCGTGGCATCACAATGCTCCATGGCCCTTGTCATCACAATGCTCCAGAATTCTTGTCATCACAATGTTCCATGACCGTGTCATCACAATGCTACATGACCCTGGTCATCACAGTTCTCCATGGCCTTTGTCATCACAATGCTCTATGTCGCTTTTCATCACAATTCTCAATGACCAATTTAATCATAACGCTCGCTGACCATTTTCCTCACATTTCTCTGTCATTACAATTCCCCATGGCCCCTTTCTTCACAATGCTCCATGATGCCTGTCATCACAAAGCTCCATGGCTTTTGTTTTCACAATGCTCCAGGACCAGTTTCATCACAATACTCCATCCCCCTTGTCATCACAGTGCACAATGAAACCTTTCATTACAATGCTCCATGACACTTGTCATCACAATGCTCCATGGCCTTTATAGTCACAATGCTGCCAGGCATTTTCATCACGATATTCCATGAAAACTTTCATCACATTTCTCCATGACCATTGTCATCCAAATAGTCCATATCCTTGTCAACACAATGCTGCATAATCCCTGTCATCACAATTCTCCATGACTGCTGTCATCACAATAATCCAGGACAATTTTCATAACAATGCTTCATGCCCCCAGTCATCACAGTGCTCCATGACACCTTTCATCACAATTCCTAGATGATCAATGTCATCACAATGCCCCATGACACCTGTCGTCACATTTCGCTATGACCCTTGTCATCACAATACTCGATGAACCGTGTCATCACAGTGTTCCAGGACACATGTCATCACGATGCTCCATGGCCCCTGTTATCATATTGCTCCATGATCTCTTTCATCACAATGCTCCATGACCACTGTCATCACCATGCCTCATGACGCCTGTCATCTCAATGCTCCATGGCCCCTTTCATCACAATGCTCCATGAACCCAGTCATCACAATGTTCCCTGCCCTTTTCATCACAATGCTCCATGGGCCCTGTCATCACAATGCTCCATTCCCTTTTCATCAAAATGCTCCAGAACTCTTGTCATCACAATGCTCCATGCCAATGTCATCAAAATGTCCCATGACACTTGTCATCAAAATGCTCCATGACCTTTGTCATCACAATGTTCCATGTCCCGTGTCATCGTAGTACTCCATGATACCTTTCATCACAATTCTAGATGACCACTGTCATCACAATGCCCCATGACATATGTCATCACAATTTGCCATGGTCCTTGTCATCACAATGCTCCATGAACCGTGACATCACAAGGTTCCAGGACACTTGTCATCACAATGATCCATGATCACTTTCATCACAATGCTCCATGAGCCCTGACATCTCAATGCTCCATAGCCTTTGTATTCACAGTGCACCATGGCCCCTGTAATCACAGTGCTCCATGACCCCTTTCATCACAATGCTCCAAGACCCCTGTCATCACAATGCCCCATGACGCCTGCCATCACAAATCTCCAAGGCTTCTCTTACCAAAAAGCTCCATGACCCTTGGCATCACAAAGATCTCTGCCCATATCATCACAATGCTCCTTGTCACGTTTAATCACAATGCTCCATGCCCTTTCATCACAATGCTCCAGAATTCTTGTCATCACAATGTTCCTTGATGGTGTCATCACTATGCTCCATGACACTTGTCATCACAAAGCTCCATGACCCCTGTCATCACAATGATCCATGACTCCTTTCCTCACAGTGCTCCAGTACCCTTTTCATCACAATGCTCCATGCCATTGTCAGCACAATGCTCCTTGGACCCTGTCATCAAAATGCTCCATCCCCTTTTCGTCACAATGCTCCAGATAGCCTATCATTACAATGCTCCATGTCCGTGTCATCACAATGCGATTTGCCGTTGTCATCTCAATGCTCCATGGCCCCTGTAATCACAATGTTCCTTGACCGTGTCATCACAATGCTCCAGAACACTTGTCATCATAATACTCCATTCCCGTGTCATCCCATTGCTCAATGACACTTGTCATCAAAATGTTCCTTGGCCTTTGTCATCTCAGTGCTCCATGATACCTTATTTCAAAATTCTACATGACCACTGTCATCACAATGCCCCAGGACACGTGTCATCACATTTCGCCTTGGCCCTTGTCATCTCAAGGCTGTATGAACCGTGTCATCACTAGGTTCCAGGACACTTGTCATCACAGTGATCCATGACCACTTTCATCACAATGCTCCATGAACTCTGTTATCTCAATGCTCCATGGCCTTTGTATTCACAATGCTCCATTTTCCCGATAATCGCGTTGCTCCATGAACACTTTCATCACAATGTTCCTTGACCACTGTCACCATAATGCCCCATGATGTCTCTCATCACTCTGCTCCAAGGCCACTCTAATCAAAATGCTCCATGATCTGTGTCAGCACAATATTGCATGACACTTGTCATCACAATGCTCCATGATCAGTGTAATCACAATGATCCCTGCCAGTGTCATGACACTGCTCCATGTCTCCTGTCATCACAATGCTCCATGCCCTTGTCATCACAATGCTCCAGGTCTGTTGTCATCACCATGCTTCATGCCCGTGTCATCACAATGCTCCATGAATCTTGTCTTCACAATGCTCCATGGCCCATGTCATCACAATGCTCCATGACCACTGTCATCACAATTATTCACGGCCCCTCTCATCACAATGCTCCACGACACTTGTCATCACATTGCTCCATAACACCTGTCATCACAGTGTTCCCTGCCCATGTCATCACAATGCTCCATGTCCCCTATAATCACAATGCTCCATGCCTCTTTCCTCACAATGCTCCAGAATTCTTGTCATCACAATGTTCCAAGACCGTGGCATCACAATGCTCCATGGCCCTTGTCATCACAATGCTCCAGAATTCTTGTCATCACAATGTTCCATGACCGTGTCATCACAATGCTACATGACCCGGGTCATCACAGTTCTCCATGACCTTTGTCATCACAATGCTCTATGTCGCTTTTCATCACAATTCTCAATGACCACTTTAATCATAACGCTTGCTGACCATTTTCATCACATTTCTCTATTGTCATTACAATTCCCCATGGCCCCTTTCTTCACAATGCTCCATGATGCTTGTCATCATAATGCTCCATGGCTTTTGTTTTCACAATGCTCCAGGACCAGTTTCCTCACAATACTCAATCCCACTTGACATCACAGTGCACAATGAAACCTTTCATAACAATGCTCCATGACACTTGTCATCACAATGCTCCATGGCCTTTATAGTCACAATGCTCCCATGCATTTTCATCACGATGTTCCATGAAAACTTTCATCACATTTCTCCATGACCATTGTCATCACAATAGTCCATACCCTTGTCAACACAATGCTGCATAATCCCTGTCATCACAATTCTCCATGGCTGCTGTCATCACAATAATCCAGGACAATTTTCATAACAATGCTTCATGCCCACAGTCATCACAGTGCTCCATGACACCTTTCATCACAATTCCTAGATGATCAATGTCATCACAATGCCCCATGACACCTGTCGTCACAATTCGCTATGACCATTGTCCTCACAATACTCGATGAACCATGTCATCACAGTGTTCCAGGAAACATGTCATCACAATGATCCATGACGACTTTCATCACAATGCTCCATGCCAATGTCATCAAAATGCCCCATGACATTTGTCAACCCAATGCTCCATGGCCTTTGTCATCACAATGTTCCATGGCCTCTGTCATCACAGTGCTCCATGATACCTTTCATCACAATTCTAGATGACCACTGTCATCACAATGCCCCATCACAGATGTCATCACAATTTGCCATGGTCCTTGTCATCACAATGCTCCATGAACCGTGACATCACAATGTTCCAGGACACTTGTCATCACAATGATCCATGATCACTTTCAACACAATGCTCCATGAACCCTGACATCTCAATGCTCCATAGACTTTACATTCACAGTGCTCCATGGCCCCTGTAATCACAGTGCTCCATGACCCCTTTCATCACAATGCTCCAAGACCCCTGTCATCACAATGCCCCATATGGTCTGCCCTCACATATTTCCTAGGCCTCTCTTACCAAAAAGCTACATGACCCCTGTCATCACAAAGTTCTCTGCCCATATCATCACAATGCTCCTTGTCACCTTTACTCACAATGCTCCATGCCCTTTCATCACAATGCTCCAGAATTCTTGTCATCGCAATGTTCCTTGACCGTGTCATCACAATGCTCCATGACCCTTGTCATCACAAAGCTCCATGACCTCTGTCATCACAATGATCCATGACTGCTTTCCTCACATTGCTCCAGTACCCATTTCATCACAATGCTCCATTCCATTGTCAGCACAATGCTCCTTAGACCCTGTCATCAAAATGCTCCATCCCCTTTTCATCACAATGCTCCAGATAGCCTATCATTACAATGCTCCATGTCTGTGTAATCACAATGCTCCATGCCGTTGTCATCACAACGCTCCAGAACTCTTGTCATCATAATACTCCATTCCTGTGTCATCCCATTGCTCAATGACACTTGTCATCAAAATGTTCCTTGGCCTTTGTCATCACAGTGCTCCATGATACCTTATTTCAAAATTCTACATGACCACTGTCATCACAATGCCCCAGGACACGTGTCATCACATTTCGCCTTGGCCCTTGTCATATCAAGGCTGTATGAACCGTGTCATCACTAGGTTCCAGGACACTTGTCATCACAGTGATCCATGACCACTTTCATCACATTGCTCCATGAACTCTGTTATCTCAATGCTCCATAGCCTTTGTATTCACAGTGCTCCATGACCCCTTTCATGACAATGCTCCAAGACCCCTGTCATCACAATGCCCCATGACGCCTGCCATCACAAATCTACAAGGCCTCTCTTACCAAAAAGCTCCATGACATCTGTCATCACAAAGATCTCTGCCCATATCATCACAATGCTCCTTGTCACGTTTAATCACAATGATCCATGCCCTTTCATCACAATGCTCCAGAATTCTTGTCATCGCAATGTTCCTTGACGGTTTCATCACTATGCTCCATGACACTTGTCATCTCAGAGCTCCATGACCCCTGTCATCACAATGATCCATGACTCCTTTCCTCACAGTGCTCCAGTACCCTTTTCAACACAATGCTCCATGCCATTGACAGCACAATGCTCCTTGGACCCTGTCATCAAAATGCTCCATCCCCTTTTCATCACAATGCTCCAGATAGCCTATCACTACAATGCTCCATGTCCGTGTCATCACAATGCGATTTGCCATTGTCATCACAATGCTCCATGGCCCATGTAATCACAATGTTCCTTGACCGTGTCATCACAATGCTCCAGAACACTTGTCATCATAATACTCCATTCCCGTGTCATCCCATTGCTCAATGACACTTGTCATCAAAATGTTCCTTGGCCTTTGTCATCACAGTGCTCCATGATACCTTATTTCAAAATTCTACATGACCACTGTCATCACAATGCCCCAGGACACGTGTCATCACATTTCGCCTTGGCCCTTGTCATCTCAAGGCTGTATGAACCATGTCATCACTAGGTTCCAGGACACTTGTCATCACAGTGATCCATGACCACTTTCATCACAATGCTCCATGAACTCTGTTATCTCAATGCTCCATGGCCTTTGTATTCACAATGCTCCATTTTCCCGACAATCGCGTTGCTCCATGAACACTTTCATCACAATGCTCCTGGACCACTGTCACCATAATGCCCCATGACGTCTCTCATCACTGTGCTCCAAGGCCACTCTCATCAAAATGCTCCATGATCTGTGTCAGCACAATATTGCATGACACTTGTCATCACAATGCTCCATGATCCCTGTAATCGCAATGATCCCTGCCAATGTCATCACAATGCTCCATGTCTCCTGTCATCACAATGCTCCATGCCCTTGTCATCACAATGCTCCAGGTCTGTTGTCATCACCATGCTTCATGCCCGTGTCATCACAATGCTCCATGAATCTTGTCTTCACAATGCTCCGTGGCCCATGTCATCACAATGCTCCATGACCACTGTCATCACAATTCTCCAAGGCCCCTCTCATCACAATGCTCCACGACACTTGTCATCACATTGCTCCATAACACCTGTCATCACAGTATTCCCTGCCCATGTCATCACAATGCTCCATGTCCCCTATAATCACAATGCTCCATGCCTGTTTCCTCACAATGCTCCAGAATTCTTGTCATCACAATGTTCCAAGACCGTGGCATCACAATGCTCCATGGCCCTTGTCATCACAATGCTCCAGAATTCTTGTCATCACAATGTTCCATGACCGTGTCATCACAATGCTACATGACCCGGGTCATCACAGTTCTCCATGACCTTTATCATCCCAATGCTCTATGTCGCTTTTCATCACAATTCTCAATGACCACTTTAATCATAACGCTCGCTGACCATTTTCATCACATTTCTCTGTCATTACAATTCCCCATGGCCCCTTTCTTCACAATGCTCCATGATGCCTGTCATCACAAAGATCCATGGCTTTTGTTTTCACAATGCTCCAGGACCAGTTTCATCACAATACTCCATCCCCCTTCTCATCACAGTGCACAATGAAACCTTTCATTACAATGCTCCATGACACTTGTCATCACAATGCTCCATGGTCTTTATCGTCACAATGCTCCCATGCATTTTCATCACGATGTTCCATGAAAACTTTCATCACATTTCTCCATGACCATTGTCATCACAATAGTCCATACCCTTGTCAACACAATGCTGCATAATCCCTGTCATCACAATTCTCCATGACTGCTGTCATCACAATAATCCAGGACAATTTTCATAACAATGCTTCATGCCCCCTGTCATCACAGTGCTCCATGACACCTTTCATCAAAATTCCTAGATGATCAATGTCATCACAATGCCCCATGACACCTGTCGTCACAATTCGCTATGACCATTGTCCTCACAATACTCGATGAACCGTGTCATCACAGTGTTCCAGGACACATGTCATCACAATGATCCATGACGACTTTCATCACAATGCTCCATGCCAATGTCATCAAAATGCCCCATGACACTTGTCATCCCAATGCTCCATGGCCTTTGTCATCACAATGTTCCATGGCCTCTGTCATCACAGTGCTCCATGATACCTTTCATCACAATTCTAGATGACCACTGTCATCACAATGCCCCATCACAGATGTCATCACAATTCGCCATGGTCCTTGTCATCACAATGCTCCATGAACCGTGACATCACAAGGTTCCAGGACACTTGTCATCACAATGATCCATGATCACTTTCAACACAATGCTCCATGAACCCTGACATCTCAATGCTCCATAGACTTTATATTCCCAGTGCTCCATGACCCCTTTCATCACAATGCTCCAAGACCCCTGTCATCACAATGCCCCATGAGGTCTGCCCTCACAAATTTCCAAGGCCTCTCTTACCAAAAAGCTCCATGACCCCTGTCATCACAAAGTTCTCTGCCCATATCATCACAATGCTCCTTGTCACCTTTAATCACAATGCTCCATGCCCTTTCATCACAGTGCTCCAGAATTCTTGTCATCGCAATGTTCCTTGACCGTGTCATCACAATGCTCCATGACCCTTGTCACCACAAAGCTCCATGACTTCTGTCATCACAATGATCCATGACTGCTTTCCTCACATTGCTCCAGTACCCATTTCATCACAATGCTCCATGCCATTGTCAGCACAATGCTCCTTGGACCCTGTCATCAAAATGCTCCATCCCCTTTTCATCACAATGCTCCAGATAGCCTATCATTACAATGCTCCATGTCTGTGTCATCACAAAGCTCCATGCCGTTGTCATCACAACGCTCCAGAACTCTTGTCATCATAATACTCCATTCCCGTGTCATCCCATTGCTCAATGACACTTGTCATCAAAATGTTCCTTGGCCTTTGTCATCACAGTGCTCCATGATACCTTATTTCAAAATTCTACATGACCACTGTCATCACAATGCCCCAGGACACGTGTCATCACATTTCGCCTTGGCCCTTGTCATCTCAAGGCTGTATGAACCGTGTCATCACTAGGTTCCAGGACACTTGTCATCACAGTGATCCATGACCACATTCATCACAATGCTCCATGAACTCTGTTATCTAAATGCTCCATTTTCTCGATAATCGCGTTGCTCCATGAACACTTTCATCACAATGCTCCTGGACCACTGTCACCATAATGCCCCATGACGTCTCTCATCAGTGTGCTCCAAGGCCACTCTCATCAAAATGCTCCATGATCTGTGTCAGCACAATATTGCATGACACTTGTCATCACAATGCTCCATGATCCCTGGAATCACAATGATCCCTGCCAATGTCATGACACTGCTCCATGTCTCCTGTCATCACAATGCTCCATGCCCTTGTCATCACAATGCTCCAGGTCTGTTGTCATCACCATGCTTCATGCCCGTGTCATCACAATGCTCCATGAATCTTGTCTTCACAATGCTCCATGGACCATGTCATCCCAATGCTCCATGACCACTGTCATCACAATTCTCCAAGACCCCTCTCATCACAATGCTCCACGACACGTGTCATCACATTGCTCCATAACACCTGTCATCACAGTGTTCCCTGCCCATGTCATCACAATGCTCCATGTCCCCTATAATCACAATGCTCCATGCCTGTTTCCTCACAATGCTCCAGAATTCTTGTCATCACAATGTTCCATGACCGTGGCATCACAATGCTCCATGGCCCTTGTCATCACAATGCTCCAGAATTCTTGTCATCACAATGTTCCATGACCGTGTCATCACAATGCTACATGACCCTGGTCATCACAGTTCTCCATGGCCTTTGTCATCACAATGCTCTATGTCGCTTTTCATCACAATTCTCAATGACCAATTTAATCATAACGCTCGCTGACCATTTTCCTCACATTTCTCTGTCATTACAATTCCCCATGGCCCCTTTCTTCACAATGCTCCATGATGCCTGTCATCACAAAGCTCCATGGCTTTTGTTTTCACAATGCTCCAGGACCAGTTTCATCACAATACTCCATCCCCCTTGTCATCACAGTGCACAATGAAACCTTTCATTACAATGCTCCATGACACTTGTCATCACAATGCTCCATGGCCTTTATAGTCACAATGCTGCCAGGCATTTTCATCACGATATTCCATGAAAACTTTCATCACATTTCTCCATGACCATTGTCATCCAAATAGTCCATATCCTTGTCAACACAATGCTGCATAATCCCTGTCATCAGAATTCTCCATGACTGCTGTCATCACAATAATCCAGGACAATTTTCATAACAATGCTTCATGCCCCCAGTCATCACAGTGCTCCATGACACCTTTCATCACAATTCCTAGATGATCAATGTCATCACAATGCCCCATGACACCTGTCGTCACATTTCGCTATGACCCTTGTCATCACAATACTCGATGAACCGTGTCATCACAGTGTTCCAGGACACATGTCATCACGATGCTCCATGGCCCCTGTTATCATATTGCTCCATGATCTCTTTCATCACAATGCTCCATGACCACTGTCATCACCATGCCTCATGACGCCTGTCATCTCAATGCTCCATGGCCCCTTTCATCACAATGCTCCATGAACCCAGTCATCACAATGTTCCCTGCCCTTTTCATCACAATGCTCCATGGGCCCTGTCATCACAATGCTCCATTCCCTTTTCATCAAAATGCTCCAGAACTCTTGTCATCACAATGCTCCATGCCAATGTCATCAAAATGTCCCATGACACTTGTCATCAAAATGCTCCATGACCTTTGTCATCACAATGTTCCATGTCCCGTGTCATCGTAGTACTCCATGATACCTTTCATCACAATTCTAGATGACCACTGTCATCACAATGCCCCATGACAGATGTCATCACAATTTGCCATGGTCCTTGTCATCACAATGCTCCATGAACCGTGACATCACAAGGTTCCAGGACACTTGTCATCACAATGATCCATGATCACTTTCATCACAATGCTCCATGAGCCCTGACATCTCAATGCTCCATAGCCTTTGTATTCACAGTGCACCATGGCCCCTGTAATCACAGTGCTCCATGACCCCTTTCATCACAATGCTCCAAGACCCCTGTCATCACAATGCCCCATGACGCCTGCCATCACAAATCTCCAAGGCTTCTCTTACCAAAAAGCTCCATGACCCTTGGCATCACAAAGATCTCTGCCCATATCATCACAATGCTCCTTGTCACGTTTAATCACAATGCTCCATGCCCTTTCATCACAATGCTCCAGAATTCTTGTCATCACAATGTTCCTTGACGGTGTCATCACTATGCTCCATGACACTTGTCATCACAAAGCTCCATGACCCCTGTCATCACAATGATCCATGACTCCTTTCCTCACAGTGCTCCAGTACCCTTTTCATCACAATGCTCCATGCCATTGTCAGCACAATGCTCCTTGGACCCTGTCATCAAAATGCTCCATCCCCTTTTCGTCACAATGCTCCAGATAGCCTATCATTACAATGCTCCATGTCCGTGTCATCACAATGCGATTTGCCATTGTCATCTCAATGCTCCATGGCCCCTGTAATCACAATGTTCCTTGACCGTGTCATCACAATGCTCCAGAACACTTGTCATCATAATACTCCATTCCCGTGTCATCCCATTGCTCAATGACACTTGTCATCAAAATGTTCCTTGGCCTTTGTCATCTCAGTGCTCCATGATACCTTATTTCAAAATTCTACATGACCACTGTCATCACAATGCCCCAGGACACGTGTCATCACATTTCGCCTTGGCCCTTGTCATCTCAAGGCTGTATGAACCGTGTCATCACTAGGTTCCAGGACACTTGTCATCACAGTGATCCATGACCACTTTCATCACAATGCTCCATGAACTCTGTTATCTCAATGCTCCATGGCCTTTGTATTCACAATGCTCCATTTTCCCGATAATCGCGTTGCTCCATGAACACTTTCATCACAATGTTCCTTGACCACTGTCACCATAATGCCCCATGATGTCTCTCATCACTCTGCTCCAAGGCCACTCTAATCAAAATGCTCCATGATCTGTGTCAGCACAATATTGCATGACACTTGTCATCACAATGCTCCATGATCAGTGTAATCACAATGATCCCTGCCAATGTCATGACACTGCTCCATGTCTCCTGTCATCACAATGCTCCATGCCCTTGTCATCACAATGCTCCAGGTCTGTTGTCATCACCATGCTTCATGCCCGTGTCATCACAATGCTCCATGAATCTTGTCTTCACAATGCTCCATGGCCCATGTCATCACAATGCTCCATGACCACTGTCATCACAATTATTCACGGCCCCTCTCATCACAATGCTCCACGACACTTGTCATCACATTGCTCCATAACACCTGTCATCACAGTGTTCCCTGCCCATGTCATCACAATGCTCCATGTCCCCTATAATCACAATGCTCCATGCCTCTTTCCTCACAATGCTCCAGAATTCTTGTCATCACAATGTTCCAAGACCGTGGCATCACAATGCTCCATGGCCCTTGTCATCACAATGCTCCAGAATTCTTGTCATCACAATGTTCCATGACCGTGTCATCACAATGCTACATGACCCTGGTCATCACAGTTCTCCATGACCTTTGTCATCACAATGCTCTATGTCGCTTTTCATCACAATTCTCAATGACCACTTTAATCATAACGCTCGCTGACCATTTTCATCACATTTCTCTATTGTCATTACAATTCCCCATGGCCCCTTTCTTCACAATGCTCCATGATGCTTGTCATCATAATGCTCCATGGCTTTTGTTTTCACAATGCTCCAGGACCAGTTTCCTCACAATACTCAATCCCACTTGTCATCACAGTGCACAATGAAACCTTTCATAACAATGCTCCATGACACTTGTCATCACAATGCTCCATGGCCTTTATAGTCACAATGCTCCCATGCATTTTCATCACGATGTTCCATGAAAACTTTCATCACATTTCTCCATGACCATTGTCATCACAATAGTCCATACCCTTGTCAACACAATGCTGCATAATCCCTGTCATCACAATTCTCCATGGCTGCTGTCATCACAATAATCCAGGACAATTTTCATAACAATGCTTCATGCCCACAGTCATCACAGTGCTCCATGACACCTTTCATCACAATTCCTAGATGATCAATGTCATCACAATGCCCCATGACACCTGTCGTCACAATTCGCTATGACCATTGTCCTCACAATACTCGATGAACCATGTCATCACAGTGTTCCAGGAAACATGTCATCACAATGATCCATGACGACTTTCATCACAATGCTCCATGCCAATGTCATCAAAATGCCCCATGACATTTGTCAACCCAATGCTCCATGGCCTTTGTCATCACAATGTTCCATGGCCTCTGTCATCACAGTGCTCCATGATACCTTTCATCACAATTCTAGATGACCACTGTCATCACAATGCCCCATCACAGATGTCATCACAATTTGCCATGGTCCTTGTCATCACAATGCTCCATGAACCGTGACATCACAATGTTCCAGGACACTTGTCATCACAATGATCCATGATCACTTTCAACACAATGCTCCATGAACCCTGACATCTCAATGCTCCATAGACTTTACATTCACAGTGCTCCATGGCCCCTGTAATCACAGTGCTCCATGACCCCTTTCATCACAATGCTCCAAGACCCCTGTCATCACAATGCCCCATATGGTCTGCCCTCACATATTTCCTAGGCCTCTCTTACCAAAAAGCTAAATGACCCCTGTCATCACAAAGTTCTCTGCCCATATCATCACAATGCTCCTTGTCACCTTTACTCACAATGCTCCATGCCCTTTCATCACAATGCTCCAGAATTCTTGTCATCGCAATGTTCCTTGACCGTGTCATCACAATGCTCCATGACCCTTGTCATCACAAAGCTCCATGACCTCTGTCATCACAATGATCCATGACTGCTTTCCTCACATTGCTCCAGTACCCATTTCATCACAATGCTCCATTCCATTGTCAGCACAATGCTCCTTAGACCCTGTCATCAAAATGCTCCATCCCCTTTTCATCACAATGCTCCAGATAGCCTATCATTACAATGCTCCATGTCTGTGTAATCACAATGCTCCATGCCGTTGTCATCACAACGCTCCAGAACTCTTGTCATCATAATACTCCATTCCTGTGTCATCCCATTGCTCAATGACACTTGTCATCAAAATGTTCCTTGGCCTTTGTCATCACAGTGCTCCATGATACCTTATTTCAAAATTCTACATGACCACTGTCATCACAATGCCCCAGGACACGTGTCATCACATTTCGCCTTGGCCCTTGTCATATCAAGGCTGTATGAACCGTGTCATCACTAGGTTCCAGGACACTTGTCATCACAGTGATCCATGACCACTTTCATCACATTGCTCCATGAACTCTGTTATCTCAATGCTCCATAGCCTTTGTATTCACAGTGCTCCATGACCCCTTTCATGACAATGCTCCAAGACCCCTGTCATCACAATGCCCCATGACGCCTGCCATCACAAATCTACAAGGCCTCTCTTAACAAAAAGCTCCATGACATCTGTCATCACAAAGATCTCTGCCCATATCATCACAATGCTCCTTGTCACGTTTAATCACAATGATCCATGCCCTTTCATCACAATGCTCCAGAATTCTTGTCATCGCAATGTTCCTTGACGGTTTCATCACTATGCTCCATGACACTTGTCATCTCAGAGCTCCATGACCCCTGTCATCACAATGATCCATGACTCCTTTCCTCACAGTGCTCCAGTACCCTTTTCAACACAATGCTCCATGCCATTGACAGCACAATGCTCCTTGGACCCTGTCATCAAAATGCTCCATCCCCTTTTCATCACAATGCTCCAGATAGCCTATCACTACAATGCTCCATGTCCGTGTCATCACAATGCGATTTGCCATTGTCATCACAATGCTCCATGGCCCATGTAATCACAATGTTCCTTGACCGTGTCATCACAATGCTCCAGAACACTTGTCATCATAATACTCCATTCCCGTGTCATCCCATTGCTCAATGACACTTGTCATCAAAATGTTCCTTGGCCTTTGTCATCACAGTGCTCCATGATACCTTATTTCAAAATTCTACATGACCACTGTCATCACAATGCCCCAGGACACGTGTCATCACATTTCGCCTTGGCCCTTGTCATCTCAAGGCTGTATGAACCATGTCATCACTAGGTTCCAGGACACTTGTCATCACAGTGATCCATGACCACTTTCATCACAATGCTCCATGAACTCTGTTATCTCAATGCTCCATGGCCTTTGTATTCACAATGCTCCATTTTCCCGACAATCGCGTTGCTCCATGAACACTTTCATCACAATGCTCCTGGACCACTGTCACCATAATGCCCCATGACGTCTCTCATCACTGTGCTCCAAGGCCACTCTCATCAAAATGCTCCATGATCTGTGTCAGCACAATATTGCATGACACTTGTCATCACAATGCTCCATGATCCCTGTAATCGCAATGATCCCTGCCAATGTCATCACAATGCTCCATGTCTCCTGTCATCACAATGCTCCATGCCCTTGTCATCACAATGCTCCAGGTCTGTTGTCATCACCATGCTTCATGCCCGTGTCATCACAATGCTCCATGAATCTTGTCTTCACAATGCTCCGTGGCCCATGTCATCACAATGCTCCATGACCACTGTCATCACAATTCTCCAAGGCCCCTCTCATCACAATGCTCCACGACACTTGTCATCACATTGCTCCATAACACCTGTCATCACAGTATTCCCTGCCCATGTCATCACAATGCTCCATGTCCCCTATAATCACAATGCTCCATGCCTGTTTCCTCACAATGCTCCAGAATTCTTGTCATCACAATGTTCCAAGACCGTGGCATCACAATGCTCCATGGCCCTTGTCATCACAATGCTCCAGAATTCTTGTCATCACAATGTTCCATGACCGTGTCATCACAATGCTACATGACCCTGGTCATCACAGTTCTCCATGGCCTTTGTCATCACAATGCTCTATGTCGCTTTTCATCACAATTCTCAATGACCAATTTAATCATAACGCTCGCTGACCATTTTCCTCACATTTCTCTGTCATTACAATTCCCCATGGCCCCTTTCTTCACAATGCTCCATGATGCCTGTCATCACAAAGCTCCATGGCTTTTGTTTTCACAATGCTCCAGGACCAGTTTCATCACAATACTCCATCCCCCTTGTCATCACAGTGCACAATGAAACCTTTCATTACAATGCTCCATGACACTTGTCATCACAATGCTCCATGGCCTTTATAGTCACAATGCTGCCAGGCATTTTCATCACGATATTCCATGAAAACTTTCATCACATTTCTCCATGACCATTGTCATCCAAATAGTCCATATCCTTGTCAACACAATGCTGCATAATCCCTGTCATCACAATTCTCCATGACTGCTGTCATCACAATAATCCAGGACAATTTTCATAACAATGCTTCATGCCCCCAGTCATCACAGTGCTCCATGACACCTTTCATCACAATTCCTAGATGATCAATGTCATCACAATGCCCCATGACACCTGTCGTCACATTTCGCTATGACCCTTGTCATCACAATACTCGATGAACCGTGTCATCACAGTGTTCCAGGACACATGTCATCACGATGCTCCATGGCCCCTGTTATCATATTGCTCCATGATCTCTTTCATCACAATGCTCCATGACCACTGTCATCACCATGCCTCATGACGCCTGTCATCTCAATGCTCCATGGCCCCTTTCATCACAATGCTCCATGAACCCAGTCATCACAATGTTCCCTGCCCTTTTCATCACAATGCTCCATGGGCCCTGTCATCACAATGCTCCATTCCCTTTTCATCAAAATGCTCCAGAACTCTTGTCATCACAATGCTCCATGCCAATGTCATCAAAATGTCCCATGACACTTGTCATCAAAATGCTCCATGACCTTTGTCATCACAATGTTCCATGTCCCGTGTCATCGTAGTACTCCATGATACCTTTCATCACAATTCTAGATGACCACTGTCATCACAATGCCCCATGACAGATGTCATCACAATTTGCCATGGTCCTTGTCATCACAATGCTCCATGAACCGTGACATCACAAGGTTCCAGGACACTTGTCATCACAATGATCCATGATCACTTTCATCACAATGCTCCATGAGCCCTGACATCTCAATGCTCCATAGCCTTTGTATTCACAGTGCACCATGGCCCCTGTAATCACAGTGCTCCATGACCCCTTTCATCACAATGCTCCAAGACCCCTGTCATCACAATGCCCCATGACGCCTGCCATCACAAATCTCCAAGGCTTCTCTTACCAAAAAGCTCCATGACCCTTGGCATCACAAAGATCTCTGCCCATATCATCACAATGCTCCTTGTCACGTTTAATCACAATGCTCCATGCCCTTTCATCACAATGCTCCAGAATTCTTGTCATCACAATGTTCCTTGACGGTGTCATCACTATGCTCCATGACACTTGTCATCACAAAGCTCCATGACCCCTGTCATCACAATGATCCATGACTCCTTTCCTCACAGTGCTCCAGTACCCTTTTCATCACAATGCTCCATGCCATTGTCAGCACAATGCTCCTTGGACCCTGTCATCAAAATGCTCCATCCCCTTTTCGTCACAATGCTCCAGATAGCCTATCATTACAATGCTCCATGTCCGTGTCATCACAATGCGATTTGCCATTGTCATCTCAATGCTCCATGGCCCCTGTAATCACAATGTTCCTTGACCGTGTCATCACAATGCTCCAGAACACTTGTCATCATAATACTCCATTCCCGTGTCATCCCATTGCTCAATGACACTTGTCATCAAAATGTTCCTTGGCCTTTGTCATCTCAGTGCTCCATGATACCTTATTTCAAAATTCTACATGACCACTGTCATCACAATGCCCCAGGACACGTGTCATCACATTTCGCCTTGGCCCTTGTCATCTCAAGGCTGTATGAACCGTGTCATCACTAGGTTCCAGGACACTTGTCATCACAGTGATCCATGACCACTTTCATCACAATGCTCCATGAACTCTGTTATCTCAATGCTCCATGGCCTTTGTATTCACAATGCTCCATTTTCCCGATAATCGCGTTGCTCCATGAACACTTTCATCACAATGTTCCTTGACCACTGTCACCATAATGCCCCATGATGTCTCTCATCACTCTGCTCCAAGGCCACTCTAATCAAAATGCTCCATGATCTGTGTCAGCACAATATTGCATGACACTTGTCATCACAATGCTCCATGATCAGTGTAATCACAATGATCCCTGCCAATGTCATGACACTGCTCCATGTCTCCTGTCATCACAATGCTCCATGCCCTTGTCATCACAATGCTCCAGGTCTGTTGTCATCACCATGCTTCATGCCCGTGTCATCACAATGCTCCATGAATCTTGTCTTCACAATGCTCCATGGCCCATGTCATCACAATGCTCCATGACCACTGTCATCACAATTATTCACGGCCCCTCTCATCACAATGCTCCACGACACTTGTCATCACATTGCTCCATAACACCTGTCATCACAGTGTTCCCTGCCCATGTCATCACAATGCTCCATGTCCCCTATAATCACAATGCTCCATGCCTCTTTCCTCACAATGCTCCAGAATTCTTGTCATCACAATGTTCCAAGACCGTGGCATCACAATGCTCCATGGCCCTTGTCATCACAATGCTCCAGAATTCTTGTCATCACAATGTTCCATGACCGTGTCATCACAATGCTACATGACCCTGGTCATCACAGTTCTCCATGACCTTTGTCATCACAATGCTCTATGTCGCTTTTCATCACAATTCTCAATGACCACTTTAATCATAACGCTCGCTGACCATTTTCATCACATTTCTCTATTGTCATTACAATTCCCCATGGCCCCTTTCTTCACAATGCTCCATGATGCTTGTCATCATAATGCTCCATGGCTTTTGTTTTCACAATGCTCCAGGACCAGTTTCCTCACAATACTCAATCCCACTTGTCATCACAGTGCACAATGAAACCTTTCATAACAATGCTCCATGACACTTGTCATCACAATGCTCCATGGCCTTTATAGTCACAATGCTCCCATGCATTTTCATCACGATGTTCCATGAAAACTTTCATCACATTTCTCCATGACCATTGTCATCACAATAGTCCATACCCTTGTCAACACAATGCTGCATAATCCCTGTCATCACAATTCTCCATGGCTGCTGTCATCACAATAATCCAGGACAATTTTCATAACAATGCTTCATGCCCACAGTCATCACAGTGCTCCATGACACCTTTCATCACAATTCCTAGATGATCAATGTCATCACAATGCCCCATGACACCTGTCGTCACAATTCGCTATGACCATTGTCCTCACAATACTCGATGAACCATGTCATCACAGTGTTCCAGGAAACATGTCATCACAATGATCCATGACGACTTTCATCACAATGCTCCATGCCAATGTCATCAAAATGCCCCATGACATTTGTCAACCCAATGCTCCATGGCCTTTGTCATCACAATGTTCCATGGCCTCTGTCATCACAGTGCTCCATGATACCTTTCATCACAATTCTAGATGACCACTGTCATCACAATGCCCCATCACAGATGTCATCACAATTTGCCATGGTCCTTGTCATCACAATGCTCCATGAACCGTGACATCACAATGTTCCAGGACACTTGTCATCACAATGATCCATGATCACTTTCAACACAATGCTCCATGAACCCTGACATCTCAATGCTCCATAGACTTTACATTCACAGTGCTCCATGGCCCCTGTAATCACAGTGCTCCATGACCCCTTTCATCACAATGCTCCAAGACCCCTGTCATCACAATGCCCCATATGGTCTGCCCTCACATATTTCCTAGGCCTCTCTTACCAAAAAGCTACATGACCCCTGTCATCACAAAGTTCTCTGCCCATATCATCACAATGCTCCTTGTCACCTTTACTCACAATGCTCCATGCCCTTTCATCACAATGCTCCAGAATTCTTGTCATCGCAATGTTCCTTGACCGTGTCATCACAATGCTCCATGACCCTTGTCATCACAAAGCTCCATGACCTCTGTCATCACAATGATCCATGACTGCTTTCCTCACATTGCTCCAGTACCCATTTCATCACAATGCTCCATTCCATTGTCAGCACAATGCTCCTTAGACCCTGTCATCAAAATGCTCCATCCCCTTTTCATCACAATGCTCCAGATAGCCTATCATTACAATGCTCCATGTCTGTGTAATCACAATGCTCCATGCCGTTGTCATCACAACGCTCCAGAACTCTTGTCATCATAATACTCCATTCCTGTGTCATCCCATTGCTCAATGACACTTGTCATCAAAATGTTCCTTGGCCTTTGTCATCACAGTGCTCCATGATACCTTATTTCAAAATTCTACATGACCACTGTCATCACAATGCCCCAGGACACGTGTCATCACATTTCGCCTTGGCCCTTGTCATATCAAGGCTGTATGAACCGTGTCATCACTAGGTTCCAGGACACTTGTCATCACAGTGATCCATGACCACTTTCATCACATTGCTCCATGAACTCTGTTATCTCAATGCTCCATAGCCTTTGTATTCACAGTGCTCCATGACCCCTTTCATGACAATGCTCCAAGACCCCTGTCATCACAATGCCCCATGACGCCTGCCATCACAAATCTACAAGGCCTCTCTTACCAAAAAGCTCCATGACATCTGTCATCACAAAGATCTCTGCCCATATCATCACAATGCTCCTTGTCACGTTTAATCACAATGATCCATGCCCTTTCATCACAATGCTCCAGAATTCTTGTCATCGCAATGTTCCTTGACGGTTTCATCACTATGCTCCATGACACTTGTCATCTCAGAGCTCCATGACCCCTGTCATCACAATGATCCATGACTCCTTTCCTCACAGTGCTCCAGTACCCTTTTCAACACAATGCTCCATGCCATTGACAGCACAATGCTCCTTGGACCCTGTCATCAAAATGCTCCATCCCCTTTTCATCACAATGCTCCAGATAGCCTATCACTACAATGCTCCATGTCCGTGTCATCACAATGCGATTTGCCATTGTCATCACAATGCTCCATGGCCCATGTAATCACAATGTTCCTTGACCGTGTCATCACAATGCTCCAGAACACTTGTCATCATAATACTCCATTCCCGTGTCATCCCATTGCTCAATGACACTTGTCATCAAAATGTTCCTTGGCCTTTGTCATCACAGTGCTCCATGATACCTTATTTCAAAATTCTACATGACCACTGTCATCACAATGCCCCAGGACACGTGTCATCACATTTCGCCTTGGCCCTTGTCATCTCAAGGCTGTATGAACCGTGTCATCACTAGGTTCCAGGACACTTGTCATCACAGTGATCCATGACCACTTTCATCACAATGCTCCATGAACTCTGTTATCTCAATGCTCCATGGCCTTTGTATTCACAATGCTCCATTTTCCCGACAATCGCGTTGCTCCATGAACACTTTCATCACAATGCTCCTGGACCACTGTCACCATAATGCCCCATGACGTCTCTCATCACTGTGCTCCAAGGCCACTCTCATCAAAATGCTCCATGATCTGTGTCAGCACAATATTGCATGACACTTGTCATCACAATGCTCCATGATCCCTGTAATCGCAATGATCCCTGCCAATGTCATCACAATGCTCCATGTCTCCTGTCATCACAATGCTCCATGCCCTTGTCATCACAATGCTCCAGGTCTGTTGTCATCACCATGCTTCATGCCCGTGTCATCACAATGCTCCATGAATCTTGTCTTCACAATGCTCCGTGGCCCATGTCATCACAATGCTCCATGACCACTGTCATCACAATTCTCCAAGGCCCCTCTCATCACAATGCTCCACGACACTTGTCATCACATTGCTCCATAACACCTGTCATCACAGTATTCCCTGCCCATGTCATCACAATGCTCCATGTCCCCTATAATCACAATGCTCCATGCCTGTTTCCTCACAATGCTCCAGAATTCTTGTCATCACAATGTTCCAAGACCGTGGCATCACAATGCTCCATGGCCCTTGTCATCACAATGCTCCAGAATTCTTGTCATCACAATGTTCCATGACCGTGTCATCACAATGCTACATGACCCGGGTCATCACAGTTCTCCATGACCTTTGTCATCACAATGCTCTATGTCGCTTTTCATCACAATTCTCAATGACCACTTTAATCATAACGCTCGCTGACCATTTTCATCACATTTCTCTGTCATTACAATTCCCCATGGCCCCTTTCTTCACAATGCTCCATGATGCCTGTCATCACAAAGATCCATGGCTTTTGTTTTCACAATGCTCCAGGACCAGTTTCATCACAATACTCCATCCCCCTTCTCATCACAGTGCACAATGAAACCTTTCATTACAATGCTCCATGACACTTGTCATCACAATGCTCCATGGTCTTTATCGTCACAATGCTCCCATGCATTTTCATCACGATGTTCCATGAAAACTTTCATCACATTTCTCCATGACCATTGTCATCACAATAGTCCATACCCTTGTCAACACAATGCTGCATAATCCCTGTCATCACAATTCTCCATGACTGCTGTCATCACAATAATCCAGGACAATTTTCATAACAATGCTTCATGCCCCCTGTCATCACAGTGCTCCATGACACCTTTCATCAAAATTCCTAGATGATCAATGTCATCACAATGCCCCATGACACCTGTCGTCACAATTCGCTATGACCATTGTCCTCACAATACTCGATGAACCGTGTCATCACAGTGTTCCAGGACACATGTCATCACAATGATCCATGACGACTTTCATCACAATGCTCCATGCCAATGTCATCAAAATGCCCCATGACACTTGTCATCCCAATGCTCCATGGCCTTTGTCATCACAATGTTCCATGGCCTCTGTCATCACAGTGCTCCATGATACCTTTCATCACAATTCTAGATGACCACTGTCATCACAATGCCCCATCACAGATGTCATCACAATTCGCCATGGTCCTTGTCATCACAATGCTCCATGAACCGTGACATCACAAGGTTCCAGGACACTTGTCATCACAATGATCCATGATCACTTTCAACACAATGCTCCATGAACCCTGACATCTCAATGCTCCATAGACTTTATATTCACAGTGCTCCATGACCCCTTTCATCACAATGCTCCAAGACCCCTGTCATCACAATGCCCCATGAGGTCTGCCCTCACAAATTTCCAAGGCCTCTCTTACCAAAAAGCTCCATGACCCCTGTCATCACAAAGTTCTCTGCCCATATCATCACAATGCTCCTTGTCACCTTTAATCACAATGCTCCATGCCCTTTCATCACAGTGCTCCAGAATTCTTGTCATCGCAATGTTCCTTGACCGTGTCATCACAATGCTCCATGACCCTTGTCACCACAAAGCTCCATGACTTCTGTCATCACAATGATCCATGACTGCTTTCCTCACATTGCTCCAGTACCCATTTCATCACAATGCTCCATGCCATTGTCAGCACAATGCTCCTTGGACCCTGTCATCAAAATGCTCCATCCCCTTTTCATCACAATGCTCCAGATAGCCTATCATTACAATGCTCCATGTCTGTGTCATCACAAAGCTCCATGCCGTTGTCATCACAACGCTCCAGAACTCTTGTCATCATAATACTCCATTCCCGTGTCATCCCATTGCTCAATGACACTTGTCATCAAAATGTTCCTTGGCCTTTGTCATCACAGTGCTCCATGATACCTTATTTCAAAATTCTACATGACCACTGTCATCACAATGCCCCAGGACACGTGTCATCACATTTCGCCTTGGCCCTTGTCATCTCAAGGCTGTATGAACCGTGTCATCACTAGGTTCCAGGACACTTGTCATCACAGTGATCCATGACCACATTCATCACAATGCTCCATGAACTCTGTTATCTAAATGCTCCATTTTCTCGATAATCGCGTTGCTCCATGAACACTTTCATCACAATGCTCCTGGACCACTGTCACCATAATGCCCCATGACGTCTCTCATCACTGTGCTCCAAGGCCACTCTCATCAAAATGCTCCATGATCTGTGTCAGCACAATATTGCATGACACTTGTCATCACAATGCTCCATGATCCCTGTAATCGCAATGATCCCTGCCAATGTCATCACAATGCTCCATGTCTCCTGTCATCACAATGCTCCATGCCCTTGTCATCACAATGCTCCAGGTCTGTTGTCATCACCATGCTTCATGCCCGTGTCATCACAATGCTCCATGAATCTTGTCTTCACAATGCTCCGTGGCCCATGTCATCACAATGCTCCATGACCACTGTCATCACAATTCTCCAAGGCCCCTCTCATCACAATGCTCCACGACACTTGTCATCACATTGCTCCATAACACCTGTCATCACAGTATTCCCTGCCCATGTCATCACAATGCTCCATGTCCCCTATAATCACAATGCTCCATGCCTGTTTCCTCACAATGCTCCAGAATTCTTGTCATCACAATGTTCCAAGACCGTGGCATCACAATGCTCCATGGCCCTTGTCATCACAATGCTCCAGAATTCTTGTCATCACAATGTTCCATGACCGTGTCATCACAATGCTACATGACCCGGGTCATCACAGTTCTCCATGACCTTTGTCATCACAATGCTCTATGTCGCTTTTCATCACAATTCTCAATGACCACTTTAATCATAACGCTCGCTGACCATTTTCATCACATTTCTCTGTCATTACAATTCCCCATGGCCCCTTTCTTCACAATGCTCCATGATGCCTGTCATCACAAAGATCCATGGCTTTTGTTTTCACAATGCTCCAGGACCAGTTTCATCACAATACTCCATCCCCCTTCTCATCACAGTGCACAATGAAACCTTTCATTACAATGCTCCATGACACTTGTCATCACAATGCTCCATGGTCTTTATCGTCACAATGCTCCCATGCATTTTCATCACGATGTTCCATGAAAACTTTCATCACATTTCTCCATGACCATTGTCATCACAATAGTCCATACCCTTGTCAACACAATGCTGCATAATCCCTGTCATCACAATTCTCCATGACTGCTGTCATCACAATAATCCAGGACAATTTTCATAACAATGCTTCATGCCCCCTGTCATCACAGTGCTCCATGACACCTTTCATCACAATTCCTAGATGATCAATGTCATCACAATGCCCCATGACACCTGTCGTCACAATTCGCTATGACCATTGTCCTCACAATACTCGATGAACCGTGTCATCACAGTGTTCCAGGACACATGTCATCACAATGATCCATGACGACTTTCATCACAATGCTCCATGCCAATGTCATCAAAATGCCCCATGACACTTGTCATACCAATGCTCCATGGCCTTTGTCATCACAATGTTCCATGGCCTCTGTCATCACAGTGCTCCATGATACCTTTCATCACAATTCTAGATGACCACTGTCATCACAATGCCCCATCACAGATGTCATCACAATTCGCCATGGTCCTTGTCATCACAATGCTCCATGAACCGTGACATCACAAGGTTCCAGGACACTTGTCATCACAATGATTCATGATCACTTTCAACACAATGCTCCATGAACCCTGACATCTCAATGCTCCATAGACTTTATATTCCCAGTGCTCCATGACCCCTTTCATCACAATGCTCCAAGACCCCTGTCATCACAATGCCCCATGAGGTCTGCCCTCACAAATTTCCAAGGCCTCTCTTACCAAAAAGCTCCATGACCCCTGTCATCACAAAGTTCTCTGCCCATATCATCACAATGCTCCTTGTCACCTTTAATCACAATGCTCCATGCCCTTTCATCACAGTGCTCCAGAATTCTTGTCATCGCAATGTTCCTTGACCGTGTCATCACAATGCTCCATGACCCTTGTCACCACAAAGCTCCATGACTTCTGTCATCACAATGATCCATGACTGCTTTCCTCACATTGCTCCAGTACCCATTTCATCACAATGCTCCATGCCATTGTCAGCACAATGCTCCTTGGACCCTGTCATCAAAATGCTCCATCCCCTTTTCATCACAATGCTCCAGATAGCCTATCATTACAATGCTCCATGTCTGTGTCATCACAAAGCTCCATGCCGTTGTCATCACAACGCTCCAGAACTCTTGTCATCATAATACTCCATTCCCGTGTCATCCCATTGCTCAATGACACTTGTCATCAAAATGTTCCTTGGCCTTTGTCATCACAGTGCTCCATGATACCTTATTTCAAAATTCTACATGACCACTGTCATCACAATGCCCCAGGACACGTGTCATCACATTTCGCCTTGGCCCTTGTCATCTCAAGGCTGTATGAACCGTGTCATCACTAGGTTCCAGGACACTTGTCATCACAGTGATCCATGACCACATTCATCACAATGCTCCATGAACTCTGTTATCTAAATGCTCCATTTTCTCGATAATCGCGTTGCTCCATGAACACTTTCATCACAATGCTCCTGGACCACTGTCACCATAATGCCCCATGACGTCTCTCATCAGTGTGCTCCAAGGCCACTCTCATCAAAATGCTCCATGATCTGTGTCAGCACAATATTGCATGACACTTGTCATCACAATGCTCCATGATCCCTGTAATCACAATGATCCCTGCCAATGTCATGACACTGCTCCATGTCTCCTGTCATCACAATGCTCCATGCCCTTGTCATCACAATGCTCCAGGTCTGTTGTCATCACCATGCTTCATGCCCGTGTCATCACAATGCTCCATGAATCTTGTCTTCACAATGCTCCATGGACCATGTCATCCCAATGCTCCATGACCACTGTCATCACAATTCTCCAAGACCCCTCTCATCACAATGCTCCACGACACGTGTCATCACATTGCTCCATAACACCTGTCATCACAGTGTTCCCTGCCCATGTCATCACAATGCTCCATGTCCCCTATAATCACAATGCTCCATGCCTGTTTCCTCACAATGCTCCAGAATTCTTGTCATCACAATGTTCCATGACCGTGGCATCACAATGCTCCATGGCCCTTGTCATCACAATGCTCCAGAATTCTTGTCATCACAATGTTCCATGACCGTGTCATCACAATGCTACATGACCCTGGTCATCACAGTTCTCCATGGCCTTTGTCATCACAATGCTCTATGTCGCTTTTCATCACAATTCTCAATGACCAATTTAATCATAACGCTCGCTGACCATTTTCATCACATTTCTCTGTCATTACAATTCCCCATGGCCCCTTTCTTCACAATGCTCCATGATGCCTGTCATCACAAAGCTCCATGGCTTTTGTTTTCACAATGCTCCAGGACCAGTTTCATCACAATACTCCATCCCCCTTGTCATCACAGTGCACAATGAAACCTTTCATTACAATGCTCCATGACACTTGTCATCACAATGCTCCATGGCCTTTATAGTCACAATGCTGCCAGGCATTTTCATCACGATATTCCATGAAAACTTTCATCACATTTCTCCATGACCATTGTCATCCAAATAGTCCATATCCTTGTCAACACAATGCTGCATAATCCCTGTCATCACAATTCTCCATGACTGCTGTCATCACAATAATCCAGGACAATTTTCATAACAATGCTTCATGCCCCCAGTCATCACAGTGCTCCATGACACCTTTCATCACAATTCCTAGATGATCAATGTCATCACAATGCCCCATGACACCTGTCGTCACATTTCGCTATGACCCTTGTCATCACAATACTCGATGAACCGTGTCATCACAGTGTTCCAGGACACATGTCATCACGATGCTCCATGGCCCCTGTTATCATATTGCTCCATGATCTCTTTCATCACAATGCTCCATGACCACTGTCATCACCATGCCTCATGACGCCTGTCATCTCAATGCTCCATGGCCCCTTTCATCACAATGCTCCATGAAGCCAGTCATCACAATGTTCCCTGCCCTTTTCATCACAATGCTCCATGGGCCCTGTCATCACAATGCTCCATTCCCTTTTCATCGAAATGCTCCAGAACTCTTGTCATCACAATGCTCCATGCCAATGTCATCAAAATGTCCCATGACACTTGTCATCAAAATGCTCCATGACCTTTCTCATCACAATGTTCCATGTCCCGTGTCATCGTAGTACTCCATGATACCTTTCATCACAATTCTAGATGACCACTGTCATCACAATGCCCCATGACATATGTCATCACAATTTGCCATGGTCCTTGTCATCACAATGCTCCATGAACCGTGACATCACAAGGTTCCAGGACACTTGTCATCACAATGATCCATGATCACTTTCATCACAATGCTCCATGAGCCCTGACATCTCAATGCTCCATAGCCTTTGTATTCACAGTGCACCATGGCCCCTGTAATCACAGTGCTCCATGACCCCTTTCATCACAATGCTCCAAGACCCCTGTCATCACAATGCCCCATGACGCCTGCCATCACAAATCTCCAAGGCTTCTCTTACCAAAAAGCTCCATGACCCTTGGCATCACAAAGATCTCTGCCCATATCATCACAATGCTCCTTGTCACGTTTAATCACAATGCTCCATGCCCTTTCATCACAATGCTCCAGAATTCTTGTCATCACAATGTTCCTTGACGGTGTCATCACTATGCTCCATGACACTTGTCATCACAAAGCTCCATGACCCCTGTCATCACAATGATCCATGACTCCTTTCCTCACAGTGCTCCAGTACCCTTTTCATCACAATGCTCCATGCCATTGTCAGCACAATGCTCCTTGGACCCTGTCATCAAAATGCTCCATCCCCTTTTCGTCACAATGCTCCAGATAGACTATCATTACAATGCTCCATGTCCGTGTCATCACAATGCGATTTGCCATTGTCATCTCAATGCTCCATGGCCCCTGTAATCACAATGTTCCTTGACCGTGTCATCACAATGCTCCAGAACACTTGTCATCATAATACTCCATTCCCGTGTCATCCCATTGCTCAATGACACTTGTCATCAAAATGTTCCTTGGCCTTTGTCATCTCAGTGCTCCATGATACCTTATTTCAAAATTCTACATGACCACTGTCATCACAATGCCCCAGGACACGTGTCATCACATTTCGCCTTGGCCCTTGTCATCTCAAGGCTGTATGAACCGTGTCATCACTAGGTTCCAGGACACTTGTCATCACAGTGATCCATGACCACTTTCATCACAATGCTCCATGAACTCTGTTATCTCAATGCTCCATGGCCTTTGTATTCACAATGCTCCATTTTCCCGATAATCGCGTTGCTCCATGAACACTTTCATCACAATGTTCCTTGACCACTGTCACCATAATGCCCCATGATGTCTCTCATCACTCTGCTCCAAGGCCACTCTAATCAAAATGCTCCATGATCTGTGTCAGCACAATATTGCATGACACTTGTCATCACAATGCTCCATGATCAGTGTAATCACAATGATCCCTGCCAATGTCATGACACTGCTCCATGTCTCCTGTCATCACAATGCTCCATGCCCTTGTCATCACAATGCTCCAGGTCTGTTGTCATCACCATGCTTCATGCCCGTGTCATCACAATGCTCCATGAATCTTGTCTTCACAATGCTCCATGGCCCATGTCATCACAATGCTCCATGACCACTGTCATCACAATTATTCACGGCCCCTCTCATCACAATGCTCCACGACACTTGTCATCACATTGCTCCATAACACCTGTCATCACAGTGTTCCCTGCCCATGTCATCACAATGCTCCATGTCCCCTATAATCACAATGCTCCATGCCTCTTTCCTCACAATGCTCCAGAATTCTTGTCATCACAATGTTCCAAGACCGTGGCATCACAATGCTCCATGGCCCTTGTCATCACAATGCTCCAGAATTCTTGTCATCACAATGTTCCATGACCGTGTCATCACAATGCTACATGACCCTGGTCATCACAGTTCTCCATGACCTTTGTCATCACAATGCTCTATGTCGCTTTTCATCACAATTCTCAATGACCACTTTAATCATAACGCTCGCTGACCATTTTCATCACATTTCTCTATTGTCATTACAATTCCCCATGGCCCCTTTCTTCACAATGCTCCATGATGCTTGTCATCATAATGCTCCATGGCTTTTGTTTTCACAATGCTCCAGGACCAGTTTCCTCACAATACTCAATCCCACTTGTCATCACAGTGCACAATGAAACCTTTCATAACAATGCTCGATGACACTTGTCATCACAATGCTCCATGGCCTTTATAGTCACAATGCTCCCATGCATTTTCATCACGATGTTCCATGAAAACTTTCATCACATTTCTCCATGACCATTGTCATCACAATAGTCCATACCCTTGTCAACACAATGCTGCATAATCCCTGTCATCACAATTCTCCATGGCTGCTGTCATCACAATAATCCAGGACAATTTTCATAACAATGCTTCATGCCCACAGTCATCACAGTGCTCCATGACACCTTTCATCACAATTCCTAGATGATCAATGTCATCACAATGCCCCATGACACCTGTCGTCACAATTCGCTATGACCATTGTCCTCACAATACTCGATGAACCATGTCATCACAGTGTTCCAGGAAACATGTCATCACAATGATCCATGACGACTTTCATCACAATGCTCCATGCCAATGTCATCAAAATGCCCCATGACATTTGTCAACCCAATGCTCCATGGCCTTTGTCATCACAATGTTCCATGGCCTCTGTCATCACAGTGCTCCATGATACCTTTCATCACAATTCTAGATGACCACTGTCATCACAATGCCCCATCACAGATGTCATCACAATTTGCCATGGTCCTTGTCATCACAATGCTCCATGAACCGTGACATCACAATGTTCCAGGACACTTGTCATCACAATGATCCATGATCACTTTCAACACAATGCTCCATGAACCCTGACATCTCAATGCTCCATAGGCTTTACATTCACAGTGCTCCATGGCCCCTGTAATCAAAGTGCTCCATGACCCCTTTCATCACAATGCTCCAAGACCCCTGTCATCACAATGCCCCATATGGTCTGCCCTCACATATTTCCTAGGCCTCTCTTACCAAAAAGCTACATGACCCCTGTCATCACAAAGTTCTCTGCCCATATCATCACAATGCTCCTTGTCACCTTTACTCACAATGCTCCATGCCCTTTCATCACAATGCTCCAGAATTCTTGTCATCGCAATGTTCCTTGACCGTGTCATCACAATGCTCCATGACCCTTGTCATCACAAAGCTCCATGACCTCTGTCATCACAATGATCCATGACTGCTTTCCTCACATTGCTCCAGTACCCATTTCATCACAATGCTCCATTCCATTGTCAGCACAATGCTCCTTAGACCCTGTCATCAAAATGCTCCATCCCCTTTTCATCACAATGCTCCAGATAGCCTATCATTACAATGCTCCATGTCTGTGTAATCACAATGCTCCATGCCGTTGTCATCACAACGCTCCAGAACTCTTGTCATCATAATACTCCATTCCTGTGTCATCCCATTGCTCAATGACACTTGTCATCAAAATGTTCCTTGGCCTTTGTCATCACAGTGCTCCATGATACCTTATTTCAAAATTCTACATGACCACTGTCATCACAATGCCCCAGGACACGTGTCATCACATTTCGCCTTGGCCCTTGTCATATCAAGGCTGTATGAACCGTGTCATCACTAGGTTCCAGGACACTTGTCATCACAGTGATCCATGACCACTTTCATCACATTGCTCCATGAACTCTGTTATCTCAATGCTCCATAGCCTTTGTATTCACAGTGCTCCATGACCCCTTTCATGACAATGCTCCAAGACCCCTGTCATCACAATGCCCCATGACGCCTGCCATCACAAATCTACAAGGCCTCTCTTACCAAAAAGCTCCATGACATCTGTCATCACAAAGATCTCTGCCCATATCATCACAATGCTCCTTGTCACGTTTAATCACAATGATCCATGCCCTTTCATCACAATGCTCCAGAATTCTTGTCATCGCAATGTTCCTTGACGGTTTCATCACTATGCTCCATGACACTTGTCATCTCAGAGCTCCATGACCCCTGTCATCACAATGGTCCATGACTCCTTTCCTCACAGTGCTCCAGTACCCTTTTCAACACAATGCTCCATGCCATTGACAGCACAATGCTCCTTGGACCCTGTCATCAAAATGCTCCATCCCCTTTTCATCACAATGCTCCAGATAGCCTATCACTACAATGCTCCATGTCCGTGTCATCACAATGCGATTTGCCATTGTCATCACAATGCTCCATGGCCCATGTAATCACAATGTTCCTTGACCGTGTCATCACAATGCTCCAGAACACTTGTCATCATAATACTCCATTCCCGTGTCATCCCATTGCTCAATGACACTTGTCATCAAAATGTTCCTTGGCCTTTGTCATCACAGTGCTCCATGATACCTTATTTCAAAATTCTACATGACCAATGTCATCACAATGCCCCAGGACACGTGTCATCACATTTCGCCTTGGCCCTTGTCATCTCAAGGCTGTATGAACCATGTCATCACTAGGTTCCAGGACACTTGTCATCACAGTGATCCATGACCACTTTCATCACAATGCTCCATGAACTCTGTTATCTCAATGCTCCATGGCCTTTGTATTCACAATGCTCCATTTTCCCGACAATCACGTTGCTCCATGAACACTTTCATCACAATGCTCCTGGACCACTGTCACCATAATGCCCCATGACGTCTCTCATCACTGTGCTCCAAGGCCACTCTCATCAAAATGCTCCATGATCTGTGTCAGCACAATATTGCATGACACTTGTCATCACAATGCTCCATGATCCCTGTAATCGCAATGATCCCTGCCAATGTCATCACAATGCTCCATGTCTCCTGTCATCACAATGCTCCATGCCCTTGTCATCACAATGCTCCAGGTCTGTTGTCATCACCATGCTTCATGCCCGTGTCATCACAATGCTCCATGAATCTTGTCTTCACAATGCTCCGTGGCCCATGTCATCACAATGCTCCATGACCACTGTCATCACAATTCTCCAAGGCCCCTCTCATCACAATGCTCCACGACACTTGTCATCACATTGCTCCATAACACCTGTCATCACAGTATTCCCTGCCCATGTCATCACAATGCTCCATGTCCCCTATAATCACAATGCTCCATGCCTGTTTCCTCACAATGCTCCAGAATTCTTGTCATCACAATGTTCCAAGACCGTGGCATCACAATGCTCCATGGCCCTTGTCATCACAATGCTCCAGAATTCTTGTCATCACAATGTTCCATGACCGTGTCATCACAATGCTACATGACCCGGGTCATCACAGTTCTCCATGACCTTTGTCATCACAATGCTCTATGTCGCTTTTCATCACAATTCTCAATGACCACTTTAATCATAACGCTCGCTGACCATTTTCATCACATTTCTCTGTCATTACAATTCCCCATGGCCCCTTTCTTCACAATGCTCCATGATGCCTGTCATCACAAAGATCCATGGCTTTTGTTTTCACAATGCTCCAGGACCAGTTTCATCACAATACTCCATCCCCCTTCTCATCACAGTGCACAATGAAACCTTTCATTACAATGCTCCATGACACTTGTCATCACAATGCTCCATGGTCTTTATCGTCACAATGCTCCCATGCATTTTCATCACGATGTTCCATGAAAACTTTCATCACATTTCTCCATGACCATTGTCATCACAATAGTCCATACCCTTGTCAACACAATGCTGCATAATCCCTGTCATCACAATTCTCCATGACTGCTGTCATCACAATAATCCAGGACAATTTTCATAACAATGCTTCATGCCCCCTGTCATCACAGTGCTCCATGACACCTTTCATCAAAATTCCTAGATGATCAATGTCATCACAATGCCCCATGACACCTGTCGTCACAATTCGCTATGACCATTGTCCTCACAATACTCGATGAACCGTGTCATCACAGTGTTCCAGGACACATGTCATCACAATGATCCATGACGACTTTCATCACAATGCTCCATGCCAATGTCATCAAAATGCCCCATGACACTTGTCATCCCAATGCTCCATGGCCTTTGTCATCACAATGTTCCATGGCCTCTGTCATCACAGTGCTCCATGATACCTTTCATCACAATTCTAGATGACCACTGTCATCACAATGCCCCATCACAGATGTCATCACAATTCGCCATGGTCCTTGTCATCACAATGCTCCATGAACCGTGACATCACAAGGTTCCAGGACACTTGTCATCACAATGATCCATGATCACTTTCAACACAATGCTCCATGAACACTGACATCTCAATGCTCCATAGACTTTATATTCACAGTGCTCCATGACCCCTTTCATCACAATGCTCCAAGACCCCTGTCATCACAATGCCCCATGAGGTCTGCCCTCACAAATTTCCATGGCCTCTCTTACCAAAAAGCTCCATGACCCCTGTCATCACAAAGTTCTCTCCCCATATCATCACAATGCTCCTTGTCACCTTTAATCACAATGCTCCATGCCCTTTCATCACAGTGCTCCAGAATTCTTGTCATCGCAATGTTCCTTGACCGTGTCATCACAATGCTCTATGACCTTTGTCACCACAAAGCTCCATGACTTCTGTCATCACAATGATCCATGACTGCTTTCCTCACATTGCTCCAGTACCCATTTCATCACAATGCTCCATGCCATTGTCAGCACAATGCTCCTTGGACCCTGTCATCAAAATGCTCCATCCCCTTTTCATCACAATGCTCCAGATAGCCTATCATTACAATGCTCCATGTCTGTGTCATCACAAAGCTCCATGCCGTTGTCATCACAACGCTCCAGAACTCTTGTCATCATAATACTCCATTCCTGTGTCATCCCATTGCTCAATGACACTTGTCATCAAAATGTTCCTTGGCCTTTGTCATCACAGTGCTCCATGATACCTTATTTCAAAATTCTACATGACCACTGTCATCACAATGCCCCAGGACACGTGTCATCACATTTCGCCTTGGCCCTTGTCATCTCAAGGCTGTATGAACCGTGTCATCACTAGGTTCCAGGACACTTGTCATCACAGTGATCCATGACCACTTTCATCACATTGCTCCATGAACTCTGTTATCTCAATGCTCCATAGACTTTGTATTCACAGTGCTCCATGACCCCTTTCATCACAATGCTCCAAGACCCCTGTCATCACAATGCCCCATGACGCCTGCCATCACAAATCTACAAGGCCTCTCTTACCAAAACGCTCCATGACCTCTGTCATCACAAAGATCTCTGCCCATATCATCACAATGCTCCTTGTCACGTTTAATCACAATGCTCCATGCCCTTTCATCACAATGCTCCAGAATTTTTGTCATCGCAATGTTCCTTGACGGTGTCATCACTATGCTCCATGACACTTGTCATCACAAAGCTCCATGACCCCTGTCATCACAATGATCCATGACTCCTTTCCTCACAGTGCTCCAGTACCCTTTTCAACACAATGCTCCATGCCATTGTCAGCACAATGCTCCTTGGACCCTGTCATCAAAATGCTACATCCCCCTTTCATCACAATGCTCCAGATAGCCTATCATTACAATGCTCCATGTCCGTGTCATCACAATGCGGTTTGCCATTGTCATCACAATGCTCCATGCCCCTATAATCACAATGTTCCTTGACAGTGTCATCACAATGCTGCAGAACATTTGTCATCATAATACTCCATTCCCGTGTCATCCCATTGCTCAAAGACACTTGTCATCAAAATGTTCCTTGGCCTTTGTTATCACAGTGCTCCATGATACTTTATTTCAAAATTCTACATGACCAATGTCATCACAATGCCCCAGGACACGTGTCATCACATTTCCCCTTGGCCCTTGTCATCTCAAGGCTGTATGAACCGTGTCATCACTAGGTTCCAGGACACTTGTCATCACAGTGATCCATGACCACTTTCATCACAATGCTCCATGAACTCTGTTATCTCAATGCTCCATGGCCTTTGTATTCACAATGCTCCATTGTCCCGATAATCGTGTTGCTCCATGAACACTTTCCTGACAATGCTCCTGGACCACTGTCACCATAATGCCCCATGACGTCTCTCATCACTGTGCTCCAAGGCCACTCTCATCAAAATGCTCCATGATCTGTGTCAGCACAATATTGCATGACACTTGTCATCACAATGCTCCATGATCCCTGGAATCACAATGACCCCTGCCAATGTCATGACAATGCTCCATGTCTCCTGTCATCACAATGCTCCATGCCCTTGTCATCACAATGCTCCAGGTCTGCTGTCATCACCATGCTTCATGCCCGTGTCATCACAATGCTCCATGAATCTTGTCTTCACAATGCTCCATGGCCCATGTCATCCCAATGCTCCATGACCACTGTCATCACAATTCTCCAAGGCCCCTCTCATCACAATGCTCCACGACACTTGTCATCACATTGCTCCATAACACCTGTCATCACAGTGTTCCCTTCCCATGTCATCACAATGCTCCATGTCCCCTATAATCACAATGCTCCATGCCTGTTTCCTCACAATGCTCCAGAATTCTTGTCATCACAATGTTCCATGACCGTGGCATCACAATGCTCCATGGCCCTTGTCATCACAATGCTCCAGAATTCTTGTCACCACAATGTTCCATGACCGTGGCATCACAATGCTACATGACCCTGGTCATCACAGTTCTCCATGACCTTTGTCATCACAATGCTCTATGTCGCTTTTCATCACAATTCTCAATGACCACTTTAATCATAACGCTCGCTGACCATTTTCATCACATTTCTCTGTCATTACAATTCCCCATGGCCCCTTTCTTCACAATGCTCCATGATGCCTGTCATCACAAAGCTCCATGGCTTTTGTTTTCACAATGCTCCAGGACCAGTTTCATCACAATACTCCATCCCCCTTGTCATCACAGTGCACAATGAAACCTTTCATTACAATGCCCCATGACACTTGTCATCACAATGCTCCATGGCCTTTGTCATCACAATGTTCCATGGCCCCTGTCATCACTGTGCTCCATGATACCTTTCATCACAATTCTAGATGACCACTGTCATCACAATGCCCCATGACAGATGTCATCACAATTCGCCATGGTCCTTGTCATCACAATTCTCCATGAACCGTGACATCACAAGGTTCCAGGACACTTGTCATCACAATGATCCATGATCACTTCCATCACAATGCTCCATGAACCCTGACATCTCAATGCTCAGTAGCCTTTGTATTCACAGTGCTCCATGGCCCCTGTAATCACAGTGCTCCATGACCCCTTTCATCACAATGCTCCAAGACCACTGTCATCACAATGCCCCATGACGCCTTCCATCACAAATCTCCAAGGCCTCTCTTACCAAAAACCTCCATGTCCCCTGGCATCACAAAGATCTCTGCCCATATCATCACAATGCTCCTTGTCACCTTTCATCACAATGCTCCATGCCCTTTCATCACAATGCTCCAGAATACTTGTCATCACAATGTTCTTTGACCGTGTCATCACAATGCTCCATGACCCTTGTCATCACAAAGCTCCATGACCCCTGTCATCACAATGATCCATGACTGCTTTCCTCACAGTGCTCCAGTACCCTTTTCATCACAATGCTCCATGCCATTGTCAGCACAATGCTCCTTGCACCCTGTCATCAAAATGCTCCATCCCCTTTTCATCATAATGCTCCCGATAGCCTATCATTACAATGCTCCATGTCCGTATCATCACAATGCTCCATGCCGTTGTCATCACAATGCTCCATGGCCCCTGTAATCACCATGCTCCATGCCCTTGTCATCACAATGCTCCAGAACACTTGTCATCATAATACTCCATTCACGTGGCATCCCATTGCTCAATGACACTTGTCATCAAAATATTCCTTGGCCTTTGTCATCACAGTGCTCAATGGTACCTTATTTCAAAATTCTACATGACCACTGTCATCACAATGCAAGATAACCAATGTCATCACAATGCCCCAGGACACGTGTCATCACATTTCGCCTTGGCCCTTGTCATCTCAAGGCTGTATGAACCGTGTCATCACTAGGTTCCAGGACACTTGTCATCACAGTGATCCATGACCACTTTCATCACAATGCTCCATGAACTCTGTTATCTCAATGCTCCATGGCCTTTGTATTCACAATGCTCCATTTTCCCGATAATCGTGTTCCTCCATGAACACTTTCATCACAATGCTCCTGGACCACTGTCACCATAATGCCCCATGACGTCTCTCATCACTGTGCTCCAAGGCCACTCTCATCAAAATGCTCCATGATCTGTGTCAGCACAATATTGCATGACACTTGTCATCACAATGCTCCATGATCCCTGGAATCACAATGACCCCTGCCAATGTCATGACAATGCTCCATGTCTCCTGTCATCACAATGCTCCATGCCCTTGTCATCACAATGCTCCAGGTCTGCTGTCATCACCATGCTTCATGCCCGTGTCATCACAATGCTCCATGAATCTTGTCTTCACAATGCTCCATGGCCCATGTCATCCCAATGCTCCATGACCACTGTCATCACAATTCTCCAAGGCCCCTCTCATCACAATGCTCCACGACACTTGTCATCACATTGCTCCATAACACCTGTCATCACAGTGTTCCCTTCCCATGTCATCACAATGCTCCATGTCCCCTATAATCACAATGCTCCATGCCTGTTTCCTCACAATGCTCCAGAATTCTTGTCATCACAATGTTCCATGACCGTGGCATCACAATGCTCCATGGCCCTTGTCATCACAATGCTCCAGAATTCTTGTCATCACAATGTTCCATGACCGTGGCATCACAATGCTACATGACCCTGGTCATCACAGTTCTCCATGACCTTTGTCATCACAATGCTCTATGTCGCTTTTCATCACAATTCTCAATGACCACTTTAATCATAACGCTCGCTGACCATTTTCATCACATTTCTCTGTCATTACAATTCCCCATGGCCCCTTTCTTCACAATGCTCCATGATGCCTGTCATCACAAAGCTCCATGGCTTTTGTTTTCACAATGCTCCAGGACCAGTTTCATCACAATACTCCATCCCCCTTGTCATCACAGTGCACAATGAAACCTTTCATTACAATGCTCCATGACACTTGTCATCAAAATGTTCCATGGCCTTTATCGTCACAATGCTCCCAGGCATTTTCATCACGATGTTCCATGAAAACTTTCATCACATTTCTCCATGACCATTGTCATCAAAATAGTCCATACCCTTGTCAACACAATGCTGCATAATCCCTGTCATCACAATTCTCCATGACTGCTGTCATCACAATAATCCAGGACAATTTTCATAACAATGCTTCATGCCCCCTGTCATCACAGTGCTCCATGACACCTTTCATCACAATTCCTAGATGATCAATGTCATCACAATGCCCCATGACACCTGCCGTCACAATTCGCTATGACCCTTGTCATCACAATACTCGATGAACCGTGTCATCACATTGTTCCAGGACACATGTCATCACAATGATCCATGACGACTTTCTTCACAATGCTCCAATACACCTGTCATCACAATGCTCCATGGCCCCTGTTATCATATTGCTCCATGATCTCTTTCATCACAATGCTCCATGACCACTGTCATCACCATGCCTCATGACGCCTGTCATCTCAATGCTCCATGGCCCCTTTCATCACAATGCTCCATGAACCCAGTCATCACAATGTTCCCTGCTCTTTTCATCACAATGCTCCATGGGTCCTGTCATCACAGTGCTCCATGCCCTTGTAATCAAAATGCTACAGAACTCTTGTCATCATAATGCTCCATGCCAATGTCATCAAAATGCCCCATGACACTTGTCATCACAATGCTCCATGGCCTGTGTCATCACAATGTTCCATGGCCCCTGTCATCACAATGCTCCATGCCAATGTCATCAAAATGCCCCATGACACTTGTCATCACAATGCTCCATGGCCTTTGTCATCACAATGTTCCATGGCCCCTGTCATCACTGTGCTCCATGATACCTTTCATCACAATTCTAGATGACCACTGTCATCACAATGCCCCATGACAGATGTCATCACAATTCGCCATGGTACTTGTCATCACAATGCTCCATGAACCGTGCCATCACAAGGTTCCAGGACACTTGTCATCACAATGATCCATGATCACTTCCATCACAATGCTCCATGAACCCTGACATCTCAATGCTCCATAGCCTTTGTATTCACAGTGCTCCATGGCCCCTGTAATCACAGTGCTCCATGACCCCTTTCATCACAATGCTCCAAGACCCCTGTCATCACAATGACCCATGACGCCTGCCATCACAAAGCTCCAAGGCCTCTCTTACCAAAAAGCTCCATGTCCACTGTCATCACAAAGATCTCTGCCCATATCATCACAATGCTCCTTTTCACCTTTAATCGCAATGCTCCATGCCCTTTCATCACAATGCTCTAGAATTCTTGTCATCGCAATGTTCCTTGACCGTGTCATCACAATGCTCCATGACCCTTGTCATCACAAAGCTCCATGACCCCTGTCATCACAATGATCCATGACTCCTTTCCTCACAGTGCTCCAGTACCCTTTTCATCAGAATGCTGCATGCCATTGTCAGCACAATGCTCCTTGGACCCTGGCATCAAAATGCTCCATCCCCTTTTCATCACAATGCTCCAGATAGCCTATCATTACAATGCTCCATGTCCTTGTCATCACAATGCTCCATGCCGTTGTCATCACAATGCTCCATGGCCCCTGGAATCACAATGCTCCATGCCCTTGTCATCACAATGCTCCAGAACACTTGTCATCATAATACTCCATTCCCGTGTCATCCCATTGCTCAAAGACACTTGTCATCAAAATGTTCCTTGGCCTTTGTCATCACAGTGCTCCATGATACCTTTAATCAAAATTCTACATGAACACTGTCATCACAATGCAAGATGACCAATGTCATCACAATGCCCCAAGACACGTGTCATCACAATTCGACTTGGCCCTTGTCATCTCAAGGCGGTATGAACCGTGTCATCACTAGGTTCCAGGACACTTGTCATCACAGTGATCCATGACCACTTTCATTACAATGCTCCATGAACTCTGTTTTCTCAAGGCTCCATGGCCTTTGTATTCACAATGCTCCATTTTCCCGATAATCGCGTTGCTCCATGAACACTTTCATCACAATGCTCCTTGACCACTGTCACCATAATGACCCATGACGTCTCTCATCAATGTGCTCCAAGGCCACTCTCATCAAAATGCTCCATGATCTGTGTCAGCATAATATTGCATGACACTTGTCATCACAATGCTCCATGTCTCCTGTAATCACAATGCTCCATGCATTTGTCATCACATTGCTCCAGGTCTGTTGTCATCACCATGCTTCATGCCCGTGTCATCACAATGCTCCATGAATCTTGTCTTCACAATGCTCCATGACCACTGTCATCACAATTCTCCAAGGCCCCTCTCATCACAATGCTCCTCGACACTTTTCATCACACTGCTCCATAACACCTGTCATCACAGTGTTCCCTGCCCATGTCATCACAATGCTCCTTGTCCCCTATAATCAAAATGCTCCATGCATGTTTCCTCACAATGCTCCAGAATTCTTGTCATCACAATGTTCCATGACAGTGGCATCACAATGCTCCATGGCCCTTGTCATCACAATGCTCCAGAATTCTTGTCATCACAATGTTCCATGACCGTGGCATCACAATGCTACATGACCCTGGTCATCACATTTCTCCATGACCTTTGTCATCACAATGCTCTATGTCGCTTTTCATCACAATTCTCAATGACCACTTTAATCATAACGCTCACTGACCATTTTCATCACATTTCTCTATTGTCATTACAATTCCCCATGGCACCTTTCTTCACAATGCTCCATGATGCCTGTCATCACAAAGCTCCATGGCTTTTGTTTTCACAATGCTCCAGGACCAGTTTCATCACAATACTCCATCCCCCTTGTCATCACAGTGCACAATGAAACCTTTCATTACAATGCTCCATGACACTTGTCATCACAATGCTCCATGGCCTTTATCGTCACAATGCTCCCAGGCATTTTCATCATGATGTTCCATGAAAACTTTCATCACATTTCTCCATGACCATTGTCATCACAATAGTCCATACCCTTGTCAACACAATGCTGCATAATCCCTTTCATCACAATTCTCCATGACTGCTGTCATCACAATAATCCAGGACAATTTTCATAACAATGCTTCATGCCCCCAGTCATCACAGTGCTCCATGACACTTTTCATCACAATTCCTAGATGATCAATGTCATCACAATGCCCCATGACACCTGTCGTCACAATTCGCTATGACCCTTGTCATCACAATACTCGATGAACCGTGTCATCACAGTGTTCCAGGACACATGTCATCACGATGATCCATGACGACTTTCATCACAATGCTCCAATACACCTGTCATCACAATGCTCCATGGCCCCTGTTATCATATTGCTGCATGATCTCTTTCATCACAATGCTCCATGACCACTGTCATCACCATGCCTCATGACGCCTGTCATCTCAATGCTCCATGGCCCCTTTCATCACAATGCTCCATGAACCCAGTCATCACAATGTTCCCTGCCCTTTTCATCACAATGCTCCATGGGCCCTGTCATCACAATGCTCCATGCCCTTGTCATCAAAATGCTCCAGAAGTCTTGTCATCATAATGCTCCATGCCAATGGCATCAAAATGCCCCATGACACTTGTCATCACAATGTTCCATCGCCCCTGTCATCACAATGATCCATGCCAATGTCATCAAAATGCCCCATGACACTTGTCATCACAATGCTCCATGGCCTTTGTCATCACAATGTTCCATGGCCCCTGTCATCACAGTGCTCCATGATACCTTTCATCACAATTCTAGATGACCACTGTCATCACAATGCCCCATGACAGATGTCATCACAATTCGCCATGGTCCTTGACATCACAATGCTCCATGAACCGTGACATCACAAGGTTCCAGGACACTTGTCATCACAATGATCCATGATCACTTCCATCACAATGCTCCATGAACCCTGACATCTCAATGCTCCATAGCCTTTGTATTCACAGTGCTCCATGGCCCCTGTAATCACAGTGCTCCATGACAACATTCATCACAATGCTCCAAGACCACTGTCATCACAATGCCCCATGACGCCTGCCATCACAAATCTCCAAGGCCTCTCTTACCAAAAAGCTCCATGTCCCCTGGCATCACAAAGATCTCTGCCCATATCATCACAATGCTCCTTGTCACCTTTGATCACAATGCTCCATGCCCTTTCATCACAATGCTCCAGAATTCTTGTCATCACAATGTTCCTTGACCGTGTCATCACAATGCTCCATGACCCTTGTCATCACAAAGCTCCATGACCCCTGTCATCACAATGATCCATAACTGCTTTCCTCACAGTGCTCCAGTACCCTTTTCATCACAATGCTCCATGCCATTGTCAGCACAATTCTCCTTGGACCCTGTCATCAAAATGCTCCATCCCCTTTTCATCAGAATGCTCCAGATAGCCTATCATTACAATGCTCCATGTCCGTGTCATCACAATGCTCCATGGCCCCTGTAATCACCATGCTCCATGCCCTTGTCATCACAATGCTCCAGAACACTTGTCATCATAATACTCCATTCCCGTGTCATCCCATTGCTCAATGACACTTGTCATCAAAATTTTCCTTGGCCTTTGTCATCACAGTGCTCCATGATACCTTATTTCAAAATTCTACATGACCACCGTCATCACAATGCAAGATGACCAATGTCATCACAATGCCCCAGGACACGTGTCATCACATTTCGCCTTGGCCCTTGTCATCTCAAGGCTGTATGAACCGTGTCATCACTAGGTTCCAGGACACATGTCATCACAATGCTCCATGGCCTGTGTCATCACAATGTTCCATGGCCCCTGTCATCACAATGTTCCATGCCAATGTCATCAAAATGCCCCATGACACTTGTCATCACAATGCTCCATGGCCTTTGTCATCACAATGTTCCATGGCCCCTGTCATCACTGTGCTCCATGATACCTTTCATCACAATTCTAGATGACCACTGTCATCACAATGCCCCATGACAGATGTCATCACAATTCGCCATGGTACTTGTCATCACAATGCTCCATGAACCGTGCCATCACAAGGTTCCAGGACACTTGTCATCACAATGATCCATGATCACTTTCATCACAATGCTCCATGAACCCTGACATCTCAATGCTCCATAGCCTTTGTATTCACAGTGCTCCATGGCCCCTGTAATCACAGTGCTCCATGACCCCTTTCATCACAATGCTCCAAGACCCCTGTCATCACAATGACCCATGACGCCTGCCATCACAAAGCTCCAAGGCCTCTCTTACCAAAAAGCTCCATGTCCACTGTCATCACAAAGATCTCTGCCCATATCATCACAATGCTCCTTTTCACCTTTAATCGCAATGCTCCATGCCCTTTCATCACAATGCTCTAGAATTCTTGTCATCGCAATGTTCCTTGACCGTGTCATCACAATGCTCCATGACCCTTGTCATCACAAAGCTCCATGACCCCTGTCATCACAATGATCCATGACTCCTTTCCTCACAGTGCTCCAGTACCCTTTTCATCAGAATGCTGCATGCCATTGTCAGCACAATGCTCCTTGGACCCTGGCATCAAAATGCTCCATCCCCTTTTCATCACAATGCCCAAGATAGCCTATCATTACAATGCTCCATGTCCTTGTCATCACAATGCTCCATGCCGTTGTCATCACAATGCTCCATGGCCCCTATAATCACAATGCTCCATGCCCTAGTCATCACAATGCTCCAGAACACTTGTCATCATAATACTCCATTCCCGTGTCATCCCATTGCTCAAAGACACTTGTCATCAAAATGTTCCTTGGCCTTTGTCATCACAGTGCTCCATGATACCTTTAATCAAAATTCTACATGAACACTGTCATCACAATGCAAGATGACCAATGTCATCACAATGCCCCATGACACGTGTCATCACAATTCGACTTGGCCCTTGTCATCTTAAGGCGGTATGAACCGTGTCATCACTAGGTTCCAGGACACTTGTCATCACAGTGATCCATGACCACTTTCATTACAATGCTCCATGAACTCTGTTTTCTCAATGCTCCATGGCCTTTGTATTCACAATGCTCCATTTTCCCGATAATCGCGTTGCTCCATGAACACTTTCATCACAATGCTCCTGGACCACTGTCACCATAATGCCCCATGACGTCTCTCATCACTGTGCTCCAAGGCCACTCTCATCAAAATGCTCCATGATCTGTGTCAGCACAATATTGCATGACACTTGTCATCACAATGCAACATGATCCCTGTAATCACAATGATCCCTGCCAATGTCATGACACTGCTCCATGTCTCCTGTCATCACAATGCTCCATGCCCTTGTCATCACAATGCTCCAGGTCTGTTGTCATCACCATGATTCATGCCCCTGTCATCACAATGCTCCATGAATCTTGTCTTCACAATGCTCCATGACCACTGTCATCACAATTCTCCAAGGCCCCTCTCATCACAATGCTCCTCGACACTTGTCATCACAATGCTCCCTGCCCTTGTCATCACAATGCTCCAGGTCTGTTGTCATCACCATGATTCATGCCCCTGTCATCACAATGCTCCATGAATCTTGTCTTCACAATGCTCCATGACCACTGTCATCACAATTCTCCAAGGCCCCTCTCATCACAATGCTCCTCGACACTTGTCATCACATTGCTCCATAACACCTGTCATCACAGTGTTCCCTGCCCATGTCATCACAATTCTCCTTGTCCCCTATAATCACAATGCTCCATGCATGTTTCCTCACAATGCTCCAGAATTCTTGTCATCACAATGTTCCATGACCGTGGCATCACAATGCTACATGACCCTGGTCATCACATTTCTCCATGACCTTTGTCATCACAATGCTCTATGTTGCTTTTCATCACAATTCTCAATGACCACTTTAATCATAACGCTCACTGACCATTTTCATCACATATCTCTATTGTCATTACAATTCCCCATGGCCCCTTTCTTCACAATGCTCCATGATGCCTGTCATCACAAAGCTCCAAGGCTTTTGTTTTCACAATGCTCCAGGACCAGTTTCCTCACAATACTCCATGCCCCTTGTCATCACAGTGCACAATGAAACCTTTCATTACAATGCTCCATGACACTTGTCATCACAATGCTCCATGGCCTTTATAGTCACAATGCTCCCAGGCATTTTCATCACGATGTTCCATGAAAACTTTCATCACATTTCTCCATGACCATTGTCATCACAATAGTCCATACCCTTGTCAACACAATGCTGCATAATCCCTGTCATCACAATTCTCCATGACTGCTGTCATCACAATAATCCAGGACAATTTTCATAACAATGCTTCATGCCCCCAGTCATCACAGTGCTCCATGACACCTTTCATCACAATTCCTAGATGATCAATGTCATCACAATGCCCCATGACACCTGTTGTCACAATTCGCTATGACCCTTGTCATCACAATACTCGATGAACCGTGTCATCACAGTGTTCCAGGACACATGTCATCACAGTGATCCATGACGACTTTCATCACAATGCTCCAATACACCTTTCATCACAATGCTCCATGGCCCCTGTTATCATATTGCTCCATGATCTCTTTCATCACAATGCTCCATGACCACTGTCATCACCATGCCTCATGACGCCTGTCATCTCAATGCTCCATGGCCCCTTTCATCACAATGCTCCATGAACCCAGTCATCACAATGTTCCCTGCTCTTTTCATCACAATGCTCCATGGGTCCTGTCATCACAATGCTCCATGCCCTTGCCATCAAAATGCTCCAGAACACTTGTCATCATAATGCTCCATGCCAATGTCATCAAAATTCCCCATGACACTTGTCATCACAATGTTCCATGGACCCTGTCATCACAATACTCCATGCCAATGTCATCAAAATGCCCCATGACACTTGTCAAAGCAATGCTCCATGGCCTTTGTCATCACAATGTTCCATGGCCCGTTTCATCATAGTGCTCCATGATACCTTTCATCACAATTCTAGATGACCACTGTCATCACAATGCCCCATGACAGATGTCATCACAATTCGCCATGGTCCTTGTCATCACAATGCTCCATGAACCGTGATATCACAAGGATCCAGGACACTTGTCATCACAATGATCCATGATCACTTTCATCACAATGCTCCATGAACCCTGACATCTCAGTGCTCCATAGCCTTTTATTCACAGTGCACCATGGCCCCTGTAATCACAGTGCTCCATGACCCCTTTCATCACAATGCTCCAAGACCCCTGTCATCACAATGCCCCATAACGCCTGCCATCACAAATCTCCAAGGCCTCTCTTACCAAAAACCTCCATGACCCTTGGCATCACAAAGATCTCTGCCCATATCATCACAATGCTCCTTGTCACGTTTAATCACAATGCTCCATGCCCTTTCATCAGAATGCCCCAGAATTCTTGTCATCGCAATGTTCCTTGACGGTGTCATCACTATGCTCCATGACACTTGTCATCACAAAGCTCCATGACCCCTGTCATCACAATGATCCATGACTCCTTTCCTCACAGTGCTCCAGTACCCATTTCATCACAATGCTCCATGCCATTGTCAGCACAATGCTCCTTGGACACTGTCATCAAAATGCTCCATCCCCTTTTCATCACAATGCTCCAGATACCCTATCATTACAATGCTCCATGTCCGTGTCATCACAATGCGATTTGCCATTGTCATCACAATGCTCCATGGCCCCTGTAATCACAATGTTCCTTGACCGTGTCATCACAATGCTCCAGAACACTTGTCATCATAATACTCCATTCCCGTGTCATCCCATTGCTCAATGACACTTGTCATCAAAATGTTCCTTGGCCTTTGTCATCACAGTGCTCCATGATACCTTATTTCAAAATTCTACATGACCAATGTCATCACAATGCCCCAGGACACGTGTCATCACATTTCGCCTTGGCCCTTGTCATCTCAAGGCTGTATGAACCGTGTCATCACTAGGTTCCAGGACATTTGTCATCACAGTGATCCATGACCACTTTCATCACAATGCTCCATGAACTCTGTTATCTCAATGCTCCATGGCCTTTGTATTCACAATGCTCCATTGTCCCGATAATCGCGTTGCTCCATGAACACTTTCATCACAATGCTCCTGGACCACTGTCACCATAATGCCCCATGACGTCTCTCATCACTGTGCTCCAAGGCCACTCTCATCAAAATGCTCCATGATCTGTGTCAGCACAATATTGCATGACACTTGTCATCACAATGCTCCAAGATCCCTGGAATCACAATGATCCCTGCCAATGTCATGACACTGCTCCATGTCTCCTGTCATCACAATGCTCCATGCCCTTGTCATCACAATGCTCCAGGTCTGTTGTCATCACCATGCTTCATGCCCGTGTCATCACAATGCTCCATGAATCTTGTCTTCACAATGCTCCATGGCCCATGTCATCCCAATGCTCCATGACCACTGTCATCACAATTCTCCAAGGCCCCTCTCATCACAATGCTCCACGACACTTGTCATCACATTGCTCCATAACACCTGTCATCACAGTGTTCCCTTCCCATGTCATCACAATGCTCCATGTCCCCTATAATCACAATGCTCCATGCCTGTTTCCTCACAATGCTCCAGAATTCTTGTCATCACAATGTTCCATGACCGTGGCATCACAATGCTCCATGGCCCTTGTCATCACAATGCTCCAGAATTCTTGTCATCACAATGTTCCATGACCGTGGCATCACAATGCTACATGACCCTGGTCATCACAGTTCTCCATGACCTTTGTCATCACAATGCTCTATGTCGCTTTTCATCACAATTCTCAATGACCACTTTAATCATAACGCTCCCTGACCATTTTCATCACATTTCTCTGTCATTACAATTCCCCATGGCCCCTTTCTTCACAATGCTCCATGATGTCTGTCATCACAAAGCTCCATGGCTTTTGTTTTCACAATGCTCCAGGACCAGTTTCATCACAATACTCCATCCCCCTTGTCATCACAGTGCACAATGAAACCTTTCATTACAATGCTCCATGACACTTGTCATCACAATGCTGCATGGCCTTTATCGTCACAATGCTCCCAGGCATTTTCATCACGATGTTCCATGAAAACTTTCATCACATTTCTCCATGACCATTGTCATCACAATAGTCCATACCCTTGTCAACACAATGCTGCATAATCCCTGTCATCACAATTCTCCATGACTGCTGTCATCACAATAATCCAGGACAATTTTCATAACAATGCTTCATGCCCCCTGTCATCACAGTGCTCCATGACACCTTTCATTACAATTCCTAGATGATCAATGTCATCACAATGCCCCATGACACCTGTCGTCACAATTCGCTATGACCCTTGTCATCACAATACTCGATGAACCGTGTCATCACAGTGTTCTAGGACACATGTCATCACAATGATCCATGACGACTTTCTTCACAATGCTCCAATACACCTGTCATCACAATGCTCCATGGCCCCTGTTATCATATTGCTCCATGATCTCTTTCATCACAATGCTCCATGACCACTGTCATCACCATGCCTCATGAGGCCTGTCATCTCAATGCTCCATGGCCCCTTTCATCACAGTGCTCCATGAAACCAGTCATCACAATGTTCCCTGCCCTTTTCATCACAATGCCCCATGGCACTGTCATCACAATGCTCCATGCCCTTGCCATCAAAATGCTCCAGAACACTTGTCATCATAATGCTCCATGCCAATGTCATCAAAATTCCCCATGACACTTCTCATCACAATGTTCCATGGACCCTGTCATCACAATACTCCATGCCAATGACATCAAAATGCCCCATGACACTTGTCAAAGCAATGCTCCATGGCCTTTGTCATCACAATGTTCCATGGCCCGTTTCATCATAGTGCTCCATGATACCTTTCATCACAATTCTAGATGACCACTGTCATCACAATGCCCCATGACAGATGTCATCACAATTCGCCATGGTCCTTGTCATCACAATGCTCCATGAACCGTGATATCACAAGGTTCCAGGACACTTGTCATCACAATGATCCATGATCACTTTCATCACAATGCTCCATGAACCCTGACATCTCAGTGCTCCATAGCCTTTGTATTCACAGTGCACCATGGCCCCTGTAATCACAGTGCTCCATGACCCCTTTCATCATAATGCTCCAAGACCCCTGTCATCACAATGCCCCATGACGCCTGCCATCACAAATCTCCAAGGCCTCTCTTACCAAAAACCTCCATGTCCCTTGGCATCACAAAGATCTCTGCCCATATCATCACAATGCTCCTTGTCACCTTTGATCACAATGCTCCATGCCCTTTCATCACAATGCTCCAGAATACTTGTCATCACAATGTTCCTTGACCGTGTCATCACAATGCTCCATGACCCTTGTCATCACAAAGCTCCATGACCCCTGTCATCACAATGATCCATGACTGCTTTCCTCACAGTGCTCCAGTACCCTTTTCATCACAATGCTCCAATCCATTGTCAGCACAATGCTCCTTGGACCCTGGCATCAAAATGCTCCATCCCCTTTTCATCACAATGCTCCCGATAGCCTATCATTACAATGCTCCATGTCCGTATCATCACAATGCTCCATGCCGTTGTCATCACAATGCTCCATGGCCCCTGTAATCACCATGCTCCATGCCCTTGTCATCACAATGCTCCAGAACACTTGTCATCATAATACTCCATTCCCGTGGCATCCCATTGCTCAAAGACACTTGTCATCAAAATATTCCTTGGCCTTTGTCATCACAGTGCTCAATGGTACCTTATTTCAAAATTCTACATGACCACTGTCATCACAATGCAAGATAACCAATGTCATCACAATGCCCCAGGACACGTGTCATCACATTTCGCCTTGGCCCTTGTCATCTCAAGGCTGTATGAACCGTGTCATCACTAGGTTCCAGGACACTTGTCATCACAGTGATCCATGACCACTTTCATCACAATGCTCCATGAACTCTGTTATCTCAATGCTCCATGGCCTTTGTATTCACAATGCTCCATTTTCCCGATAATCGTGTTGCTCCATGAACACTTTCATCACAATGCTCCTGGACCACTGTCACCATAATGCCCCATGACGTCTCTCATCACTGTGCTCCAAGGCCACTCTCATCAAAATGCTCCATGATCTGTGTCAGCACAATATTGCATGACACTTGTCATCACAATGCTCCATGATCCCTGGAATCACAATGACCCCTGCCAATGTCATGACAATGCTCCATGTCTCCTGTCATCACAATGCTCCATGCCCTTGTCATCACAATGCTCCAGGTCTGCTGTCATCACCATGCTTCATGCCCGTGTCATCACAATGCTCCATGAATCTTGTCTTCACAATGCTCCATGGCCCATGTCATCCCAATGCTCCATGACCACTGTCATCACAATTCTCCAAGGCCCCTCTCATCACAATGCTCCACGACACTTGTCATCACATTGCTCCATAACACCTGTCATCACAGTGTTCCCTTCCCATGTCATCACAATGCTCCATGTCCCCTATAATCACAATGCTCCATGCCTGTTTCCTCACAATGCTCCAGAATTCTTGTCATCACAATGTTCCATGACCGTGGCATCACAATGCTCCATGGCCCTTGTCATCACAATGCTCCAGAATTCTTGTCATCACAATGTTCCATGACCGTGGCATCACAATGCTACATGACCCTGGTCATCACAGTTCTCCATGACCTTTGTCATCACAATGCTCTATGTCGCTTTTCATCACAATTCTCAATGACCACTTTAATCATAACGCTCGCTGACCATTTTCATCACATTTCTCTGTCATTACAATTCCCCATGGCCCCTTTCTTCACAATGCTCCATGATGCCTGTCATCACAAAGCTCCATGGCTTTTGTTTTCACAATGCTCCAGGACCAGTTTCATCACAATACTCCATCCCCCTTGTCATCACAGTGCACAATGAAACCTTTCATTACAATGCCCCATGACACTTGTCATCACAATGCTCCATGGCCTTTGTCATCACAATGTTCCATGGCCCCTGTCATCACTGTGCTCCATGATACCTTTCATCACAATTCTAGATGACCACTGTCATCACAATGCCCCATGACAGATGTCATCACAATTCGCCATGGTCCTTGTCATCACAATTCTCCATGAACCGTGACATCACAAGGTTCCAGGACACTTGTCATCACAATGATCCATGATCACTTCCATCACAATGCTCCATGAACCCTGACATCTCAATGCTCCATAGCCTTTGTATTCACAGTGCTCCATGGCCCCTGTAATCACAGTGCTCCATGACCCCTTTCATCACAATGCTCCAAGACCACTGTCATCACAATGCCCCATGACGCCTGCCATCACAAATCTCCAAGGCCTCTCTTACCAAAAACCTCCATGTCCCCTGGCATCACAAAGATCTCTGCCCATATCATCACAATGCTCCTTGTCACCTTTCATCACAATGCTCCATGCCCTTTCATCACAATGCTCCAGAATACTTGTCATCACAATGTTCCTTGACCGTGTCATCACAATGCTCCATGACCCTTGTCATCACAAAGCTCCATGACCCCTGTCATCACAATGATCCATGACTCCTTTCCTCACAGTGCTCCAGTACCCTTTTCATCACAATGCTCCATGCCATTGTCAGCACAATGCTCCTTGCACCCTGTCATCAAAATGCTCCATCCCCTTTTCATCATAATGCTCCCGATAGCCTATCATTACAATGCTCCATGTCCGTATCATCACAATGCTCCATGCCGTTGTCATCACAATGCTCCATGGCCCCTGTAATCACCATGCTCCATGCCCTTGTTATCACAATGCTCCAGAACACTTGTCATCATAATACTCCATTCACGTGGCATCCCATTGCTCAATGACACTTGTCATCAAAATATTCCTTGGCCTTTGTCATCACAGTGCTCAATGGTACCTTATTTCAAAATTCTACATGACCACTGTCATCACAATGCAAGATAACCACTGTCACCATAATGCCCCATGACGTCTCTCATCACTGTGCTCCAAGGCCACTCTCATCAAAATGCTCCATGATCTGTGTCTGCACAATATTGCATGACACTTGTCATCACAATGCTCCATGATCCCTGGAATCACAATGACCCCTGCCAATGTCATGACAATGCTCCATGTCTCCTGTCATCACAATGCTCCATGCCCTTGTCATCACAATGCTCCAGGTCTGCTGTCATCACCATGCTTCATGCCCGTGTCATCACAATGCTCCATGAATCTTGTCTTCACAATGCTCCATGGCCCATGTCATCCCAATGCTCCATGACCACTGTCATCACAATTCTCCAAGGCCCCTCTCATCACAATGCTCCACGACACTTGTCATCACATTGCTCCATAACACCTGTCATCACAGTGTTCCCTTCCCATGTCATCACAATGCTCCATGTCCCCTATAATCACAATGCTCCATGCCTGTTTCCTCACAATGCTCCAGAATTCTTGTCATCACAATGTTCCATGACCGTGGCATCACAATGCTCCATGGCCCTTGTCATCACAATGCTCCAGAATTCTTGTCATCACAATGTTCCATGACCGTGGCATCACAATGCTACATGACCCTGGTCATCACAGTTCTCCATGACCTTTGTCATCACAATGCTCTATGTCGCTTTTCATCACAATTCTCAATGACCACTTTAATCATAACGCTCGCTGACCATTTTCATCACATTTCTCTGTCATTACAATTCCCCATGGCCCCTTTCTTCACAATGCTCCATGATGCCTGTCATCACAAAGCTCCATGGCTTTTGTTTTCACAATGCTCCAGGACCAGTTTCATCACAATACTCCATCCCCCTTGTCATCACAGTGCACAATGAAACCTTTCATTACAATGCCCCATGACACTTGTCATCACAATGCTCCATGGCCTTTGTCATCACAATGTTCCATGGCCCCTGTCATCACTGTGCTCCATGATACCTTTCATCACAATTCTAGATGACCACTGTCATCACAATGCCCCATGACAGATGTCATCACAATTCGCCATGGTCCTTGTCATCACAATTCTCCATGAACCGTGACATCACAAGGTTCCAGGACACTTGTCATCACAATGATCCATGATCACTTCCATCACAATGCTCCATGAACCCTGACATCTCAATGCTCCATAGCCTTTGTATTCACAGTGCTCCATGGCCCCTGTAATCACAGTGCTCCATGACCCCTTTCATCACAATGCTCCAAGACCACTGTCATCACAATGCCCCATGACGCCTGCCATCACAAATCTCCAAGGCCTCTCTTACCAAAAACCTCCATGTCCCCTGGCATCACAAAGATCTCTGCCCATATCATCACAATGCTCCTTGTCACCTTTCATCACAATGCTCCATGCCCTTTCATCACAATGCTCCAGAATACTTGTCATCACAATGTTCCTTGACCGTGTCATCACAATGCTCCATGACCCTTGTCATCACAAAGCTCCATGACCCCTGTCATCACAATGATCCATGACTCCTTTCCTCACAGTGCTCCAGTACCCTTTTCATCACAATGCTCCATGCCATTGTCAGCACAATGCTCCTTGCACCCTGTCATCAAAATGCTCCATCCCCTTTTCATCATAATGCTCCCGATAGCCTATCATTACAATGCTCCATGTCCGTATCATCACAATGCTCCATGCCGTTGTCATCACAATGCTCCATGGCCCCTGTAATCACCATGCTCCATGCCCTTGTTATCACAATGCTCCAGAACACTTGTCATCATAATACTCCATTCACGTGGCATCCCATTGCTCAATGACACTTGTCATCAAAATATTCCTTGGCCTTTGTCATCACAGTGCTCAATGGTACCTTATTTCAAAATTCTACATGACCACTGTCATCACAATGCAAGATAACCACTGTCACCATAATGCCCCATGACGTCTCTCATCACTGTGCTCCAAGGCCACTCTCATCAAAATGCTCCATGATCTGTGTCTGCACAATATTGCATGACACTTGTCATCACAATGCTCCATGATCCCTGGAATCACAATGACCCCTGCCAATGTCATGACAATGCTCCATGTCTCCTGTCATCACAATGCTCCATGCCCTTGTCATCACAATGCTCCAGGTCTGCTGTCATCACCATGCTTCATGCCCGTGTCATCACAATGCTCCATGAATCTTGTCTTCACAATGCTCCATGGCCCATGTCATCCCAATGCTCCATGACCACTGTCATCACAATTCTCCAAGGCCCCTCTCATCACAATGCTCCACGACACTTGTCATCACATTGCTCCATAACACCTGTCATCACAGTGTTCCCTTCCCATGTCATCACAATGCTCCATGTCCCCTATAATCACAATGCTCCATGCCTGTTTCCTCACAATGCTCCAGAATTCTTGTCATCACAATGTTCCATGACCGTGGCATCACAATGCTCCATGGCCCTTGTCATCACAATGCTCCAGAGTTCTTGTCATCACAATGTTCCATGACCGTGGCATCACAATGCTACATGACCCTGGTCATCACAGTTCTCCATGACCTTTGTCATCACAATGCTCTATGTCGCTTTTCATCACAATTCTCAATGACCACTTTAATCATAACGCTCGCTGACCATTTTCATCACATTTCTCTGTCATTACAATTCCCCATGGCCCCTTTCTTCACAATGCTCCATGATGCCTGTCATCACAAAGCTCCATGGCTTTTGTTTTCACAATGCTCCAGGACCAGTTTCATCACAATACTCCATCCCCCTTGTCATCACAGTGCACAATGAAACCTTTCATTACAATGCTCCATGACACTTGTCATCAAAATGTTCCATGGCCTTTATCGTCACAATGCTCCCAGGCATTTTCATCACGATGTTCCATGAAAACTTTCATCACATTTCTCCATGACCATTGTCATCAAAATAGTCCATACCCTTGTCAACACAATGCTGCATAATCCCTGTCATCACAATTCTCCATGACTGCTGTCATCACAATAATCCAGGACAATTTTCATAACAATGCTTCATGCCCCCTGTCATCACAGTGCTCCATGACACCTTTCATCACAATTCCTAGATGATCAATGTCATCACAATGACCCATGACGCCTGCCATCACAAAGCTCCAAGGCCTCTCTTACCAAAAAGCTCCATGTCCACTGTCATCACAAAGATCTCTGCCCATATCATCACAATGCTCCTTTTCACCTTTAATCGCAATGCTCCATGCCCTTTCATCACAATGCTCTAGAATTCTTGTCATCGCAATGTTCCTTGACCGTGTCATCACAATGCTCCATGACCCTTGTCATCACAAAGCTCCATGACCCCTGTCATCACAATGATCCATGACTCCTTTCCTCACAGTGCTCCAGTACCCTTTTCATCAGAATGCTGCATGCCATTGTCAGCACAATGCTCCTTGGACCCTGGCATCAAAATGCTCCATCCCCTTTTCATCACAATGCTCCAGATAGCCTATCATTACAATGCTCCATGTCCTTGTCATCACAATGCTCCATGCCGTTGTCATCACAATGCTCCATGGCCCCTGGAATCACAATGCTCCATGCCCTTGTCATCACAATGCTCCAGAACACTTGTCATCATAATACTCCATTCCCGTGTCATCCCATTGCTCAATGACACTTGTCATCCAAATGTTCCTTGGCCTTTGTCATCACAGTGCTCCATGATACCTTATTTCAAAATTCTACATGACCACTGTCATCACAATGCAAGACGACCAATGTCATCACAATGCCCCATGAAACGTGTCATCACATTTCTCCTTGGCCCTTGTCATCTCAAGGCTGTATGAACCGTGTCATCACTAGGTTCCAGGACACTTGTCATCACAGTGATCCATGACCACATTCATCACAATGCTCCATGAACTCTGTTATCTCAATGCTCCATGGCCTTTGTATTCACAATGCTCCATTTTCCCGATAATCGCGTTGCTCCATGAACACTTTCATCACAATGCTCCTTGACCACTGTCACCATAATGACCCATGACGTCTCTCATCACTGTGCTCCAAGGCCACTCTCATCAAAATGCTCCATGATCTGTGTCAGCATAATATTGCATGACACTTGTCATCACAATGCTCCATGTCTCCTGTAATCACAATGCTCCATGCGTTTGTCATCACATTGCTCCAGGTCTGTTGTCATCACCATGCTTCATGCCCGTGTCATCACAATGCTCCATGAATCTTGTCTTCACAATGCTCCATGACCACTGTCATCACAATTCTCCAAGGCCCCTCTCATCACAATGCTCCTCGACACTTGTCATCACATTGCTCCATAACACCTGTCATCACAGTGTTCCCTGCCCATGTCATCACAATGCTCCTTGTCCCCTCTAATCACAATGCTCCATGCATGTTTCCTCACAATGCTCCAGAATTCTTGTCATCACAATGTTCCATGACCGTGGCATCACAATGCTCTATGGCCCTTGTCATCACAATGCTCCAGAATTCTTGTCATCACAATGTTCCATGACCGTGGCATCACAATGCTACATGACCCTGGTCATCACAGTTCTCCATGACCTTTGTCATCACAATGCTCTATGTCGCTTTTCATCACAATTCTCAATGACCACTTTAATCATAACGCTCGCTGACCATTTTCATCACATTTCTCTGTCATTACAATTCCCCATGGCCCCTTTCTTCACCATGCTCCATGATGCCTGTCATCACAAAGCTCCATGGTCTTTGTTATCACAATGCTCTAGGACCAATTTCATCACAATACTCCATCCCCCTTGTCATCACAGTGCACAATGAAACCTTTCATTACAATGCCCCATGACACTTTTCATCACAATGCTCCATGGCCTTTATCATCACAATGCTCCCAGGCACTTTTCATTACGATGTTCCATGAAAACTTTCATCACATTTCTCCATGACCATTGTCATCACAATAGTCCATACCCTTGTCAACACAATGCTGCATAATGCCTGTCATCACAATTCTCCAAGACTGCTGTCATCACAATAATCCAGCACAATTTTATTAACAATGCTTCATGCCCCCAGTCATCACAGTGCTCCATGACACCTTTCATCACAATTCCTAGATGATCAATGTCATCACAATGCCCCATGACACCTGTCGTCACAATTCGCTATGACCCTTGTCATCACAATACTCGATGAACCGTGTCATCACAGTGTTCCAGGACACATGTCATCACAATGTTCCATGACGACTTTCATCACAATGCTCCAATACACCTGTCATCACAATGCTCCATGGCCCCTGTTATCATATTGCTCCATGATCTCATTCATCACAATGCTCCATGACCACTGTCATCACCATGCCTCATGACGCCTGTCATCTCAATGCTCCATGGCCCCTTTCATCACAATGCTCCATGAACCCAGTCATCACAATGTTCCCTGCCCTTTTCATCACAATGCTCCATGGGCCCTGTCATCACAGTGCTCCATGCCCTTGTCATCAAAATGCTACAGAACTCTTGTCATCATAATGCTCCATGCCAATGTCATCAAAATGCCCCATGACACTTGTCATCAAAATGCTCCATGACCTTTGTCATCACAATGTTCCATCGCCCGTGTCATCATAGTGCTCCATGATACCTTTCATCACAATTCTAGATGACCACTGACATCACAATGCCCCATGACAGATGTCATCAGAATTCGCCATGGTCCTTGTCATCACAATGCTCCATGAACCATGACATTACAAGTTTCCAGGACACTTGTCATCACAATGATCCATGATCACTTTCATCACAATGCTCCATGAACCCTGACATCTCAATGCTCCATAGCCTTTGTATTCACAGTGCACCATGGCCCCTGTAATCACAGTGCTCCATGACCCCTTTCATCACAATGCTCCAAGACCCCTGTCATCACAATGCCCCATGACGCCTGCCATCACAAATCTCCAAGGCCTCTCTTACCAAAAAGCTCCATGACCCTTGGCATCACAAGGATCTCTGCCCATATCATCACAATGCTCCTTGTCACCTTTAATCACAATGCTCCATGCCCTTTCATCACAATGCTCCAGAATTCTTGTCATCGCAATGTTCCTTGACCGTATCATCACAATGCTCCATGAACCTTGTCATCACAAAGCTCCTTGACCCCTGTCATCACAATGATCCATGACTCCTTTCCTCACAGTGCTCCAGTACCCATTTCATCACAATGCTCCATGCCATTGTCAGCACAATGCTCCTTGGACCCTCTCATCAAAATGTTCCATCCCCTTTTCATCACAATGCTCCAGATAGCCTATCATTACAATGCTCCATGTCCGTGTCATCACAATGCTCCATGCCGTTGTCATCACAATGCTCCATGGCCCCTGTAATCACAATGTTCCTTGACCGTGTCATCACAATGCTCCAGAACACTTGTCATCATAATACTGCATTCCCGTGTCATCCCATTGCTCAATGACACTTGCCGTCAAAATGTTCCTTGGCCTTTGTCATCACAGTGCTCCATGATACCTTATTTCAAAATTCTACATGACCAATGTCATCACAATGCCCCAGGACACGTGTCATCACATTTCGCCTTGGCCCTTGTCATCTCAAGGCTGTATGAACCGTGTCATCACTAGGTTCCAGGACACTTGTCATCACAGTGATCCATGACCACTTTCATCACAATGCTCCATGAACTCTGTTATCTCAATGCTCCATGGCCTTTGTATTCACAATGCTCCATTGTCCCGATAATCGCGTTGCTCCATGAACACTTTCATCACAATGCTCCGTGACCACTGTCACCATAATGCCCCATGACGTCTCTCATCACTGTGCTCCAAGGCCACTCTCATCAAAATGCTCCATGATCTGTGTCAGCACAATATTGCATGACACTTGTCATCACAATGCTCCATGTCTCCTGTCATCACAATGCTCCATGCCCTTGTCATCACAATGCTCCAGGTCTGTTGTCATCACCATGCTTCATGCACGTGTCATCACAATGCTCCATGAATCTCGTCTTCACAATGCTCCGTGGCCCATGTCATCACAAGGCTCTATGACCACTGTCATCACAATTCTCCAAGGCCCCTCTCATCACAATGCTCTACGACATTTGTCATCACATTGCTCCATAAAACCTGTCATCACAGTGTTCCCTGCCCATGTCATCACAATGCTCCATGTCCCCTATAATCACAATGCTCCATGCCTGTTTCCTCACAATGCTCCAGAATTCTTGTCATCACAATGTTCCATGACCGTGTCATCACAATGCTACATGACCCTGGTCATCACATTTCTCCATGACCTTTGTCATCACAATGCTCTATGTCGCTTTTCATCACAATTCTCAATGACCACTTTAATCATAACGCTCGCTGACAATTTTCATCACATTTCTCTATTGTCATTACAATTCCCCATGGCCCCTTTCTTCACAATGCTCCATGATGCCTTTCATCACAAAGCTCCATGGCTTTTGTTTTCACAATGCTCCAGGACCAGTTTCATCACAATACTCCATCCCCCTTGTCATCACAGTGCACAATGAAACCTTTCATTACAATGCTCCATGACACTTGTCATCACAATGCTCCATGGCCTTTATCGTCACAATGCTCCCAGGCATTTTCATCACGATGTTCCATGAAAACTTTCATCACATTTCTCCATGACCATTGTCATCCAAATAGTCCATACCATTGTCAACACAATGCTGCATAATCCCTGTCATCACAATTCTCCATGACTGCTGTCATCACAATAAAACAGGACAATTTTCATAACAAAGCTTCATGCCCCCAGTCATCACAGTGCTCCATGACACCTTTCATCAAAATTCCTACATGATCAATGTCATCACAATGCCCCATGACACCTGTCGTCACAATTCGCTATGACCCTTGTCATCACAATACTCGATGAACTGTGTCATCACAGTGTTCCAGGACACATGTCATCACAATGATCCATGACTAATTTCATCACAATGCTCCAATACACCTGTCATCAAAATGCTCCATGGCCCCTGTTATCATATTGGTCCATGATCTCTTTCATCACAGTGCTCCATGAGCACTGTCATCACCATGCCTCATGACGCCTGTCATCTCAATGCTCCATGGCCCCTTTCATCACAATGCTCCATGAACCCAGTCATCACAATGTTCCCTGCCCTTTTCATCACAATGCTCCATGGGCCCTGTCATCACAATGCTCCATTCCCTTTTCATCAAAATGCTCCAGAACTCTTGTCATCACAATGCTCCATGCCAATGTCATCAAAATGTCCCATGACACTTGTCATCAAAATGCTCCATGACCTTTGTCATCACAATGTTCCATGGCCCGTGTCATCATAGTGCTCCATGATACCTTTCATCACAATTCTAGATGACCACTGTCATCAAAATGCCCCATGACAGATGTCATCACAATTCGCCATGGTACTTGTCATCACAATGATCCATGAACCGTGACATCACAAGCTTCCAGGACACTTGTCATCACAATGATCCATGATCACTTTCATCACAATGCTCGATGAACCCTGACATCTCAATGCTCCATAGCCTTTGTATTCACAGTGCACCATGGCCCCTGTAATCACAGTGATCCATGACCCCTTTCATCACAATGCTCCAAGACCCCTGTCATCACAATGCCCCATGACGCCTGCCATCACAAATCTCCAAGGCCTCTCTTACCAAAAAGCTCCATGTCCCCTGGCATCACAAAGATCTCTGCCCATATCATCACAATGCTCCTTGTCACCTTTAATCACAATGCTCCATGCCCTTTCATCACAATGCTCCAGAATTCTTGTCATCACAATGTTCCTTGACCGTGTCATCACAATGCTCCATGACCCTTGTCATCACAAAGCTCCATGCCCCCTGTCATCACAGTGCTCCATGACACCTTTCATCACAATTCCTAGATGATCAATGTCATCACAATGCCCCATGACACCTGTCGTCACAATTCGCTATGACCCTTGTCATCACAATACTCGATGAACCGTGTCATCACAGTGTTCCAGGACACATGTCATCACAATGATCCATGACGACTTTCTTCACAATGCTCCAATACAGCTGTCATCACAATGCTCCATGGCCCCTGTTATCATATTGCTCCATGATCTCTTTCATCACAATGCTCCATGACCACTGTCATCACCATGCCTCAGGACGCCTGTCATCTCAATGCTCCATGGCCCCTTTCATCACAATGCTCCATGAACCCAGTCATCACAATGTTCCCTGCTCTTTTCATCACAATGCTCCATGGGTCCTGTCATCACAGTGCTCCATGCCCTTGTCATCAAAATGCTCCAGAACTCTTGTCATCATAATGCTCCATGCCAATGTCATCAAAATGCCCCATGACACTTGTCATCACAATGCTCCATGGCCTGTGTCATCACAATGTTCCATGGCCCCTGTCATCACAATGCTCCATGCCAATGTCATCAAAATGCCCCATGACACTTGTCATCACAATGCTCCATGGCCTTTGTCATCACAATGTTCCATGGCCCCTGTCATCACTGTGCTCCATGATACCTTTCATCACAATTCTAGATGACCACTGTCATCACAATGCCCCATGACAGATGTCATCACAATTCGCCATGGTCCTTGACATCACAATGCTCCATGAACCGTGACATCACAAGGTTCCAGGACACTTGTCATCACAATGATCCATGATCACTTCCATCACAATGCTCCATGAACCCTGACATCTCAATGCTCCATAGCCTTTGTATTCACAGTGCACCATGGCCCCTGTAATCACAGTGCTCCATGACCCCTTTCATCACAATGCTCCAAGATCCCTGTCATCACAATGCCCCATGACGCCTGCCATCACAAATCTCCAAGGCCTCTCTTACCAAAAAGCTCCATGACCCTTGGCATCACAAGGATCTCTGCCCATATCATCACAATGCTCCTTGTCACCTTTAATCACAATGCTCCATGCCCTTTCATCACAATGCTCCAGAATTCTTGTCATCGCAATGTTCCTTGACCGTGTCATCACAATGCTCCATGATCCTTGTCATCACAAGGCTCCTCGACCCCTGTCATCACAATGATCCATGACTCCTTTCCTCACAGTGCTCCAGTACCCATTTCATCACAATGCTCCATGCCATTGTCAGCACAATGCTCCTTGGACCCTGTCATCAAAATGTTCCATCCCCTTTTCATCACAATGCTCCAGATAGCCTATCATTACAATGCTCCATGTCCGTGTCATCACAATGCTCCATGCCGTTGTCATCACAATGCTCCATGGCCCCTGTAATCACAATGTTCCTTGACCGTGTCATCACAATGCTCCAGAACACTTGTCATCATAATACTCCATTCCCGTGTCATCCCATTGCTCAATGACACTTGCCATCAAAATGTTCCTTGGCCTTTGTCATCACAGTGCTCCATGATACCTTATTTCAAAATTCTACATGACCAATGTCATCACAATGCCCCAGGACACGTGTCATCACATTTCGCCTTGGCCCTTGTCATCTCAAGGCTGTATGAACCGTGTCATCACTAGGTTCCAGGACACTTGTCATCACAGTGATCCATGACCACTTTCATCACAATGCTCCATGAACTCTGTTATCTCAATGCTCCATGGCCTTTGTATTCACAATGCTCCATTGTCCCGATAATCGCGTTGCTCCATGAACACTTTCATCACAATGCTCCGTGACCACTGTCACCATAATGCCCCATGACGTCTCTCATCACTGTGCTCCAAGGCCACTCCCATCAAAATGCTCCATGATCTGTGTCAGCACAATATAGCATGACACTTGTCATCACAATGCTCCATGTCTCCTGTCATCACAATGCTCCATGCCCTTGTCATCACAATGCTCCAGGTCTGTTGTCATCACCATGCTTCATGCCCGTGTCATCACAATGCTCCATGAATCTCGTCTTCACAATGCTCCGTGGCCCATGTCATCACAAGGCTCTATGACCACTGTCATCACAATTCTCCAAGGCCCCTATCATCACAATGCTCCACGACATTTGTCATCACATTGCTCCATAAAACCTGTCATCACAGTGTTCCCTGCCCATGTCATCACAATGCTCCATGTCCCCTATAATCACAATGCTCCATGCCTGTTTCCTCACAATGCTCCAGAATTCTTGTCATCACAATGTTCCATGACCGTGTCATCACAATGCTACATGACCCTGGTCATCACATTTCTCCATGACCTTTGTCATCACAATGCTCTATGTCGCTTTTCATCACAATTCTCAATGACCACTTTAATCATAACGCTCGCTGACCATTTTCATCACATTTCTCTATTGTCATTACAATTCCCCATGACCCCTTTCTTCACAATGCTCCATGATGCCTGTCATCACAAAGCTCCATGGCTTTTGTTTTCACAATGCTCCAGGACCAGTTTCATCACAATACTCCATCCCCCTTGTCATCACAGTGCACAATGAAACCTTTCATTACAATGCTCCATGACACTTGTCATCACAATGCTCCATGGCCTTTATAGTCACAATGCTGCCAGGCATTTTCATCACGATGTTCCATGAAAACTTTCATCACATTTCTCCATGACCATTGTCATCCAAATAGTCCATACCCTTGTCAACACAATGCTGCATAATCCCTGTCATCACAATTCTCCATGACTGCTGTCATCACAATAATCCAGGACAATTTTCATAACAATGCTTCATGCCCCCAGTCATCACAGTGCTCCATGACACCTTTCATCACAATTCCTACATGATCAATGTCATCACAATGCCCCATGACACCTGTCGTCACAATTCGCTATGACCCTTGTCATCACAATACTCGATGAACCGTGTCATCACAGTGTTCCAGGACACATGTCATCACGATGATCCATGACGACTTTCAACACAATGCTCCAATACACCTGTCATCACAATGCTCCATGGCCCCTGTTATCATATTGCTCCATGATCTCTTTCATCACAATGCTCCATGACCACTGTCATCACCATGCCTCAGGACGCCTGTCATCTCAATGCTCCATGGCCCCTTTCATCACAATGCTCCATGAACCCAGTCATCACAATGTTCCCTGCTCTTTTCATCACAATGCTCCATGGGTCCTGTCATAACAGTGCTCCATGCCCTTGTCATCAAAATGCTCCAGAACTCTTGTCATTATAATGCTCCATGCCAATGTCATCAAAATGCCCCATGACACTTGTCATCACAATGCTCCATGGCCTGTGTCATCACAATGTTCCATGGCCCCTGTCATCACAATGCTCCATGCCAATGTCATCAAAATGCCCCATGACACTTGTCATCACAATGCTCCATGGACTTTGTCATCACAATGTTCCATGGCCCCTGTCATCACTGTGCTCCATGATACCTTTCATCACAATTCTAGATGACCACTGTCATCACAATGCCCCATGACAGATGTCATCACAATTCGCCATGGTACTTGTCATCACAATGCTCCATGAACCGTGCCATCACAAGGTTCCAGGACACTTGTCATCACAATGATCCATGATCACTTTCATCACAATGCTCCATGAACCCTGACATCTCAATGCTCCATAGCCTTTGTATTCACAGTGCTCCATGGCCCCTGTAATCACAGTGCTCCATGACCCCTTTCATCACAATGCTCCAAGACCCCTGTCATCAAAATGCTCCATGGCCCCTGTTATCATATTGCTCCATGATCTCTTTCATCACAATGCTCCATGACCACTGTCATCACCATGCCTCATGACTCCTGTCATTTCAATGCTCCATGACCCCTTTCATCACAATGCTCCATGAACCCAGTCATCACAATGTTCCCTGCCCTTTTCATCACAATGTTCTATGGGCCCTGTCATCACAGTGCTTCATGCCCTTGTAATCAAAATGCTACAGAACTCTTGTCATCATAATGCTCCATGCCAATGTCATCAAAATGCCCCATGACACTTGTCATCACAATGCTCCATGGCCTTTGTCATCACAATGTTCCATGGCCCCTGTCATCACTGTGCTCCATGATACCTTTCATCACAATTCTCGATGACCACTGTCATCACAATGCCCCATGACAGATGTCATCACAATTCGCTATGGTCCTTGTCATCACAATGCTCCATGAACCGTGGCATCACAATGCTCCATGGCCCTTGTCATCACAATGCTCCAGAATTCTTGTCATCACAATGTTCCTTGACCGTGTCATCACAATGCTACATGATCCTTGTCATCACAAAGCTCCATGACCCCTGTCATCACAATGATCCATGACTGCTTTCCTCACAGTGCTCCAGTACTCTTTTCATCACAATGCTCCATGCCCTTGTCAGCACAATGCTCCTTGGACCCTGTCATCAAAATGCTCCATCCCCTTTTCATCACAATGCTCCAGATAGCCTATCATTACAATGCTCCATGTCCGTGTCATCACAATGCTCCATACCGTTGTCATCACAATGCTCCATGGCCCCTGTAATCACCATGCTCCATGCCCTTGTCATCACAATGCAACAGAACACTTGTCATCATAATACTCCGTTCCCGTGTCATCCCATTGCTCAATGACACTTGTCATCAAAATGTTCCTTGGCCTTTGTCATCACAGTGCTCCATAATACATTATTTCAAAATTCTACATGACCACTGTCATCACAATGCAAGACGACCAATGTCATCACAATGCCCCATGACACGTATCATCACATTTCTCCTTGACCCTTGTCATCTCAAGGCTGTATGAACCGTGTCATCACTAGGTTCCAGGACACTTGTCATCACAGTGATCCATGACCACATTCATCACAATGCTCCATGAACTCTGTTATCTCAATGCTCCATGGCCTTTGTATTCACAATGCTCCATTTTCCCGATAATCGCGTTGCTCCATGAACACTTTCATCACAATGCTCCTTGACCACTGTCACCATAATGACCCATGACGTCTCTCATCACTGTGCTCCAAGGCCACTCTCATCAAAATGCTCCATGATCTGTGTCAGCATAATATTGCATGACACTTGTCATCACAATGCTCCATGTCTCCTGTAATCACAATGCTCCATGCGTTTGTCATCACATTGCTCCAGGTCTGTTGTCATCACCATGCTTCATGCCCGTGTCATCACAATGCTCCATGAATCTTGTCTTCACAATGCTCCATGACCACTGTCATCACAATTCTCCAAGGCCCCTCTCATCACAATGCTCCTCGACACTTGTCATCACATTGCTCCATAACACCTGTCATCACAGTGTTCCCTGCCCATGTCATCACAATGCTCCTTGTCCCCTCTAATCACAATGCTCCATGCATGTTTCCTCACAATGCTCCAGAATTCTTGTCATCACAATGTTCCATGACCGTGGCATCACAATGCTCTATGGCCCTTGTCATCACAATGCTCCAGAATTCTTGTCATCACAATGTTCCATGACCGTGGCATCACAATGCTACATGACCCTGGTCATCACATTTCTCCATGACCTTTGTCATCACAATGCTCTATGTTGCTTTTCATCACAATTCTCAATGACCACTTTAATCATAACGCTCACTGACCATTTTCATCACATATCTCTATTGTCATTACAATTCCCCATGGCCCCTTTCTTCACAATGCTCCATGATGCCTGTCATCACAAAGCTCCAAGGCTTTTGTTTTCACAATGCTCCAGGACCAGTTTCCTCACAATACTCCATGCCCCTTGTCATCACAGTGCACAATGAAACCTTTCATTACAATGCTCCATGACACTTGTCATCACAATGCTCCATGGCCTTTATAGTCACAATGCTCCCAGGCATTTTCATCACGATGTTCCATGAAAACTTTCATCACATTTCTCCATGACCATTGTCATCACAATAGTCCATACCCTTGTCAACACAATGCTGCATAATCCCTGTCATCACAATTCTCCATGACTGCTGTCATCACAATAATCCAGGACAATTTTCATAACAATGCTTCATGCCCCCAGTCATCACAGTGCTCCATGACACCTTTCATCACAATTCCTAGATGATCAATGTCATCACAATGCCCCATGACACCTGTTGTCACAATTCGCTATGACCCTTGTCATCACAATACTCGATGAACCGTGTCATCACAGTGTTCCAGGACACATGTCATCACAGTGATCCATGACGACTTTCATCACAATGCTCCAATACACCTTTCATCACAATGCTCCATGGCCCCTGTTATCATATTGCTCCATGATCTCTTTCATCACAATGCTCCATGACCACTGTCATCACCATGCCTCATGACGCCTGTCATCTCAATGCTCCATGGCCCCTTTCATCACAATGCTCCATGAACCCAGTCATCACAATGTTCCCTGCTCTTTTCATCACAATGCTCCATGGGTCCTGTCATCACAATGCTCCATGCCCTTGCCATCAAAATGCTCCAGAACACTTGTCATCATAATGCTCCATGCCAATGTCATCAAAATTCCCCATGACACTTGTCATCACAATGTTCCATGGACCCTGTCATCACAATACTCCATGCCAATGTCATCAAAATGCCCCATGACACTTGTCAAAGCAATGCTCCATGGCCTTTGTCATCACAATGTTCCATGGCCCGTTTCATCATAGTGCTCCATGATACCTTTCATCACAATTCTAGATGACCACTGTCATCACAATGCCCCATGACAGATGTCATCATAATTCGCCATGGTCCTTGTCATCACAATGCTCCATGAACCGTGATATCACAAGGTTCCAGGACACTTGTCATCACAATGATCCATGATCACTTTCATCACAATGCTCCATGAACCCTGACATCTCAGTGCTCCATAGCCTTTTATTCACAGTGCACCATGGCCCCTGTAATCACAGTGCTCCATGACCCCTTTCATCACAATGCTCCAAGACCCCTGTCATCACAATGCCCCATGACGCCTGCCATCACAAATCTCCAAGGCCTCTCTTACCAAAAACCTCCATGACCCTTGGCATCACAAAGATCTCTGCCCATATCATCACAATGCTCCTTGTCACGTTTAATCACAATGCTCCATGCCCTTTCATCAGAATGCCCCAGAATTCTTGTCATCGCAATGTTCCTTGACGGTGTCATCACTATGCTCCATGACACTTGTCATCACAAAGCTCCATGACCCCTGTCATCACAATGATCCATGACTCCTTTCCTCACAGTGCTCCAGTACCCATTTCATCACAATGCTCCATGCCATTGTCAGCACAATGCTCCTTGGACACTGTCATCAAAATGCTCCATCCCCTTTTCATCACAATGCTCCAGATACCCTATCATTACAATGCTCCATGTCCGTGTCATCACAATGCGACTTGCCATTGTCATCACAATGCTCCATGGCCCCTGTAATCACAATGTTCCTTGACCGTGTCATCACAATGCTCCAGAACACTTGTCATCATAATACTCCATTCCCGTGTCATCCCATTGCTCAATGACACTTGTCATCAAAATGTTCCTTGGCCTTTGTCATCACAGTGCTCCATGATACCTTATTTCAAAATTCTACATGACCAATGTCATCACAATGCCCCAGGACACGTGTCATCACATTTCGCCTTGGCCCTTGTCATCTCAAGGCTGTATGAACCGTGTCATCACTAGGTTCCAGGACACTTGTCATCACAGTGATCCATGACCACTTTCATCACAATGCTCCATGAACTCTGTTATCTCAATGCTCCATGGCCTTTGTATTCACAATGCTCCATTGTCCCGATAATCGCGTTGCTCCATGAACACTTTCATCACAATGCTCCTGGACCACTGTCACCATAATGCCCCATGACGTCTCTCATCACTGTGCTCCAAGGCCACTCTCATCAAAATGCTCCATGATCTGTGTCAGCACAATATTGCATGACACTTGTCATCACAATGCTCCAAGATCCCTGGAATCACAATGATCCCTGCCAATGTCATGACACTGCTCCATGTCTCCTGTCATCACAATGCTCCATGCCCTTGTCATCACAATGCTCCAGGTCTGTTGTCATCACCATGCTTCATGCCCGTGTCATCACAATGCTCCATGAATCTTGTCTTCACAATGCTCCATGGCCCATGTCATCCCAATGCTCCATGACCACTGTCATCACAATTCTCCAAGGCCCCTCTCATCACAATGCTCCACGACACTTGTCATCACATTGCTCCATAACACCTGTCATCACAGTGTTCCCTTCCCATGTCATCACAATGCTCCATGTCCCCTATAATCACAATGCTCCATGCCTGTTTCCTCACAATGCTCCAGAATTCTTGTCATCACAATGTTCCATGACCGTGGCATCACAATGCTCCATGGCCCTTGTCATCACAATGCTCCAGAATTCTTGTCATCACAATGTTCCATGACCGTGGCATCACAATGCTACATGACCCTGGTCATCACAGTTCTCCATGACCTTTGTCATCACAATGCTCTATGTCGCTTTTCATCACAATTCTCAATGACCACTTTAATCATAACGCTCCCTGACCATTTTCATCACATTTCTCTGTCATTACAATTCCCCATGGCCCCTTTCTTCACAATGCTCCATGATGTCTGTCATCACAAAGCTCCATGGCTTTTGTTTTCACAATGCTCCAGGACCAGTTTCATCACAATACTCCATCCCCCTTGTCATCACAGTGCACAATGAAACCTTTCATTACAATGCTCCATGACACTTGTCATCACAATGCTGCATGGCCTTTATCGTCACAATGCTCCCAGGCATTTTCATCACGATGTTCCATGAAAACTTTCATCACATTTCTCCATGACCATTGTCATCACAATAGTCCATACCCTTGTCAACACAATGCTGCATAATCCCTGTCATCACAATTCTCCATGACTGCTGTCATCACAATAATCCAGGACAATTTTCATAACAATGCTTCATGCCCCCTGTCATCACAGTGCTCCATGACACCTTTCATTACAATTCCTAGATGATCAATGTCATCACAATGCCCCATGACACCTGTCGTCACAATTCGCTATGACCCTTGTCATCACAATACTCGATGAACCGTGTCATCACAGTGTTCTAGGACACATGTCATCACAATGATCCATGACGACTTTCTTCACAATGCTCCAATACACCTGTCATCACAATGCTCCATGGCCCCTGTTATCATATTGCTCCATGATCTCTTTCATCACAATGCTCCATGACCACTGTCATCACCATGCCTCATGAGGCCTGTCATCTCAATGCTCCATGGCCCCTTTCATCACAGTGCTCCATGAAACCAGTCATCACAATGTTCCCTGCCCTTTTCATCACAATGCCCCATGGCACTGTCATCACAATGCTCCATGCCCTTGCCATCAAAATGCTCCAGAACACTTGTCATCATAATGCTCCATGCCAATGTCATCAAAATTCCCCATGACACTTCTCATCACAATGTTCTATGGACCCTGTCATCACAATACTCCATGCCAATGACATCAAAATGCCCCATGACACTTGTCAAAGCAATGCTCCATGGCCTTTGTCATCACAATGTTCCATGGCCCGTTTCATCATAGTGCTCCATGATACCTTTCATCACAATTCTAGATGACCACTGTCATCACAATGCCCCATGACAGATGTCATCACAATTCGCCATGGTCCTTGTCATCACAATGCTCCATGAACCGTGATATCACAAGGTTCCAGGACACTTGTCATCACAATGATCCATGATCACTTTCATCACAATGCTCCATGAACCCTGACATCTCAGTGCTCCATAGCCTTTGTATTCACAGTGCACCATGGCCCCTGTAATCACAGTGCTCCATGACCCCTTTCATCATAATGCTCCAAGACCCCTGTCATCACAATGCCCCATGACGCCTGCCATCACAAATCTCCAAGGCCTCTCTTACCAAAAACCTCCATGTCCCTTGGCATCACAAAGATCTCTGCCCATATCATCACAATGCTCCTTGTCACCTTTGATCACAATGCTCCATGCCCTTTCATCACAATGCTCCAGAATACTTGTCATCACAATGTTCCTTGACCGTGTCATCACAATGCTCCATGACCCTTGTCATCACAAAGCTCCATGACCCCTGTCATCACAATGATCCATGACTGCTTTCCTCACAGTGCTCCAGTACCCTTTTCATCACAATGCTCCAATCCATTGTCAGCACAATGCTCCTTGGACCCTGGCATCAAAATGCTCCATCCCCTTTTCATCACAATGCTCCCGATAGCCTATCATTACAATGCTCCATGTCCGTATCATCACAATGCTCCATGCCGTTGTCATCACAATGCTCCATGGCCCCTGTAATCACCATGCTCCATGCCCTTGTCATCACAATGCTCCAGAACACTTGTCATCATAATACTCCATTCCCATGGCATCCCATTGCTCAAAGACACTTGTCATCAAAATATTCCTTGGCCTTTGTCATCACAGTGCTCAATGGTACCTTATTTCAAAATTCTACATGACCACTGTCATCACAATGCAAGATAACCAATGTCATCACAATGCCCCAGGACACGTGTCATCACATTTCGCCTTGGCCCTTGTCATCTCAAGGCTGTATGAACCGTGTCATCACTAGGTTCCAGGACACTTGTCATCACAGTGATCCATGACCACTTTCATCACAATGCTCCATGAACTCTGTTATCTCAATGCTCCATGGCCTTTGTATTCACAATGCTCCATTTTCCCGATAATCGTGTTGCTCCATGAACACTTTCATCACAATGCTCCTGGACCACTGTCACCATAATGCCCCATGACGTCTCTCATCACTGTGCTCCAAGGCCACTCTCATCAAAATGCTCCATGATCTGTGTCAGCACAATATTGCATGACACTTGTCATCACAATGCTCCATGATCCCTGGAATCACAATGACCCCTGCCAATGTCATGACAATGCTCCATGTCTCCTGTCATCACAATGCTCCATGCCCTTGTCATCACAATGCTCCAGGTCTGCTGTCATCACCATGCTTCATGCCCGTGTCATCACAATGCTCCATGAATCTTGTCTTCACAATGCTCCATGGCCCATGTCATCCCAATGCTCCATGACCACTGTCATCACAATTCTCCAAGGCCCCTCTCATCACAATGCTCCACGACACTTGTCATCACATTGCTCCATAACACCTGTCATCACAGTGTTCCCTTCCCATGTCATCACAATGCTCCATGTCCCCTATAATCACAATGCTCCATGCCTGTTTCCTCACAATGCTCCAGAATTCTTGTCATCACAATGTTCCATGACCGTGGCATCACAATGCTCCATGGCCCTTGTCATCACAATGCTCCAGAATTCTTGTCATCACAATGTTCCATGACCGTGGCATCACAATGCTACATGACCCTGGTCATCACAGTTCTCCATGACCTTTGTCATCACAATGCTCTATGTCGCTTTTCATCACAATTCTCAATGACCACTTTAATCATAACGCTCGCTGACCATTTTCATCACATTTCTCTGTCATTACAATTCCCCATGGCCCCTTTCTTCACAATGCTCCATGATGCCTGTCATCACAAAGCTCCATGGCTTTTGTTTTCACAATGCTCCAGGACCAGTTTCATCACAATACTCCATCCCCCTTGTCATCACAGTGCACAATGAAACCTTTCATTACAATGCCCCATGACACTTGTCATCACAATGCTCCATGGCCTTTGTCATCACAATGTTCCATGGCCCCTGTCATCACTGTGCTCCATGATACCTTTCATCACAATTCTAGATGACCACTGTCATCACAATGCCCCATGACAGATGTCATCACAATTCGCCATGGTCCTTGTCATCACAATTCTCCATGAACCGTGACATCACAAGGTTCCAGGACACTTGTCATCACAATGATCCATGATCACTTCCATCACAATGCTCCATGAACCCTGACATCTCAATGCTCCATAGCCTTTGTATTCACAGTGCTCCATGGCCCCTGTAATCACAGTGCTCCATGACCCCTTTCATCACAATGCTCCAAGACCACTGTCATCACAATGCCCCATGACGCCTGCCATCACAAATCTCCAAGGCCTCTCTTACCAAAAACCTCCATGTCCCCTGGCATCACAAAGATCTCTGCCCATATCATCACAATGCTCCTTGTCACCTTTCATCACAATGCTCCATGCCCTTTCATCACAATGCTCCAGAATACTTGTCATCACAATGTTCCTTGACCGTGTCATCACAATGCTCCATGACCCTTGTCATCACAAAGCTCCATGACCCCTGTCATCACAATGATCCATGACTCCTTTCCTCACAGTGCTCCAGTACCCTTTTCATCACAATGCTCCATGCCATTGTCAGCACAATGCTCCTTGCACCCTGTCATCAAAATGCTCCATCCCCTTTTCATCATAATGCTCCCGATAGCCTATCATTACAATGCTCCATGTCCGTATCATCACAATGCTCCATGCCGTTGTCATCACAATGCTCCATGGCCCCTGTAATCACCATGCTCCATGCCCTTGTTATCACAATGCTCCAGAACACTTGTCATCATAATACTCCATTCACGTGGCATCCCATTGCTCAATGACACTTGTCATCAAAATATTCCTTGGCCTTTGTCATCACAGTGCTCAATGGTACCTTATTTCAAAATTCTACATGACCACTGTCATCACAATGCAAGATAACCACTGTCACCATAATGCCCCATGACGTCTCTCATCACTGTGCTCCAAGGCCACTCTCATCAAAATGCTCCATGATCTGTGTCTGCACAATATTGCATGACACTTGTCATCACAATGCTCCATGATCCCTGGAATCACAATGACCCCTGCCAATGTCATGACAATGCTCCATGTCTCCTGTCATCACAATGCTCCATGCCCTTGTCATCACAATGCTCCAGGTCTGCTGTCATCACCATGCTTCATGCCCGTGTCATCACAATGCTCCATGAATCTTGTCTTCACAATGCTCCATGGCCCATGTCATCCCAATGCTCCATGACCACTGTCATCACAATTCTCCAAGGCCCCTCTCATCACAATGCTCCACGACACTTGTCATCACATTGCTCCATAACACCTGTCATCACAGTGTTCCCTTCCCATGTCATCACAATGCTCCATGTCCCCTATAATCGTAATGCTCCATGCCTGTTTCCTCACAATGCTCCAGAATTCTTGTCATCACAATGTTCCATGACCGTGGCATCACAATGCTCCATGGCCCTTGTCATCACAATGCTCCAGAATTCTTGTCATCACAATGTTCCATGACCGTGGCATCACAATGCTACATGACCCTGGTCATCACAGTTCTCCATGACCTTTGTCATCACAATGCTCTATGTCGCTTTTCATCACAATTCTCAATGACCACTTTAATCATAACGCTCGCTGACCATTTTCATCACATTTCTCTGTCATTACAATTCCCCATGGCCCCTTTCTTCACAATGCTCCATGATGCCTGTCATCACAAAGCTCCATGGCTTTTGTTTTCACAATGCTCCAGGACCAGTTTCATCACAATACTCCATCCCCCTTGTCATCACAGTGCACAATGAAACCTTTCATTACAATGCTCCATGACACTTGTCATCACAATGTTCCATGGCCTTTATCGTTACAATGCTCCCAGGCATTTTCATCACGATGTTCCATGAAAACTTTCATCACATTTCTCCATGACCATTGTCATCAAAATAGTCCATACCCTTGTCAACACAATGCTGCATAATCCCTGTCATCACAATTCTCCATGACTGCTGTCATCACAATAATCCAGGACAATTTTCATAACAATGCTTCATGCCCCCTGTCATCACAGTGCTCCATGACACCTTTCATCACAATTCCTAGATGATCAATGTCATCACAATGCCCCATGACACCTGCCGTCACAATTCGCTATGACCCTTGTCATCACAATACTCGATGAACCGTGTTATCACATTGTTCCAGGACACATGTCATCACAATGATCCATGACGACTTTCTTCACAATGCTCCAATACACCTGTCATCACAATGCTCCATGGCCCCTGTTATCATATTGCTCCATGATCTCTTTCATCACAATGCTCCATGACCACTGTCATCACCATGCCTCAGGACGCCTGTCATCTCAATGCTCCATGGCCCCTTTCATCACAATGCTCCATGAACCCAGTCATCACAATGTTCCCTGCTCTTTTCATCACAATGCTCCATGGGTCCTGTCATCACAGTGCTCCATGCCCTTGTAATCAAAATGCTACAGAACTCTTGTCATCATAATGCTCCATGCCAATGTCATCAAAATGCCCCATGACACTTGTCATCACAATGCTCCATGGCCTGTGTCATCACAATGTTCCATGGCCCCTGTCATCACAATGCTCCATGCCAATGTCATCAAAATGCCCCATGACACTTGTCATCACAATGCTCCATGGCCTTTGTCATCACAATGTTCCATGGCCCCTGTCATCACTGTGCTCCATGATACCTTTCATCACAATTCTAGATGACCACTGTCATCACAATGCCCCATGACAGATGTCATCACAATTCGCCATGGTACTTGTCATCACAATGCTCCATGAACCGTGCCATCACAAGGTTCCAGGACACTTGTCATCACAATGATCCATGATCACTTCCATCACAATGCTCCATGAACCCTGACATCTCAATGCTCCATAGCCTTTGTATTCACAGTGCTCCATGGCCCCTGTAATCACAGTGCTCCATGACCCCTTTCATCACAATGCTCCAAGACCCCTGTCATCACAATGACCCATGACGCCTGCCATCACAAAGCTCCAAGGCCTCTCTTACCAAAAAGCTCCATGTCCACTGTCATCACAAAGATCTCTGCCCATATCATCACAATGCTCCTTTTCACCTTTAATCGCAATGCTCCATGCCCTTTCATCACAATGCTCTAGAATTCTTGTCATCGCAATGTTCCTTGACCGTGTCATCACAATGCTCCATGACCCTTGTCATCACAAAGCTCCATGACCCCTGTCATCACAATGATCCATGACTCCTTTCCTCACAGTGCTCCAGTACCCTTTTCATCAGAATGCTGCATGCCATTGTCAGCACAATGCTCCTTGGACCCTGGCATCAAAATGCTCCATCCCCTTTTCATCACAATGCTCCAGATAGCCTATCATTACAATGCTCCATGTCCTTGTCATCACAATGCTCCATGCCGTTGTCATCACAATGCTCCATGGCCCCTGGAATCACAATCCAATACACCTGTCATCACAATGCTCCATGGCCCCTGTTATCATATTGCTCCATGATCTCATTCATCACAATGCTCCATGCCCTTGTCATCACAATGCAACAGAACACTTGTCATCATAATACTCCGTTCCCGTGTCATCCCATTGCTCAATGACACTTGTCATCAAAATGTTCCTTGGCCTTTGTCATCACAGTGCTCCATAATACATTATTTCAAAATTCTACATGACCACTGTCATCACAATGCAAGACGACCAATGTCATCACAATGCCCCATGACACGTATCATCACATTTCTCCTTGACCCTTGTCATCTCAAGGCTGTATGAACCGTGTCATCACTAGGTTCCAGGACACTTGTCATCACAGTGATCCATGACCACATTCATCACAATGCTCCATGAACTCTGTTATCTCAATGCTCCATGGCCTTTGTATTCACAATGCTCCATTTTCCCGATAATCGCGTTGCTCCATGAACACTTTCATCACAATGCTCCTTGACCACTGTCACCATAATGACCCATGACGTCTCTCATCACTGTGCTCCAAGGCCACTCTCATCAAAATGCTCCATGATCTGTGTCAGCATAATATTGCATGACACTTGTCATCACAATGCTCCATGTCTCCTGTAATCACAATGCTCCATGCGTTTGTCATCACATTGCTCCAGGTCTGTTGTCATCACCATGCTTCATGCCCGTGTCATCACAATGCTCCATGAATCTTGTCTTCACAAGGCTCCATGACCACTGTCATCACAATTCTCCAAGGCCCCTCTCATCACCATGCTCCTCGACACTTGTCATCACATTGCTCCATAACACCTGTCATCACAGTGTTCCCTGCCCATGTCATCACAATGCTCCTTGTCCCCTCTAATCACAATGCTCCATGCATGTTTCCTCACAATGCTCCAGAATTCTTGTCATCACAATGTTCCATGACCGTGGCATCACAATGCTCTATGGCCCTTGTCATCACAATGCTCCAGAATTCTTGTCATCACAATGTTCCATGACCGTGGCATCACAATGCTACATGACCCTGGTCATCACAGTTCTCCATGACCTTTGTCATCACAATGCTCTATGTCGCTTTTCATCACAATTCTCAATGACCACTTTAATCATAACGCTCACTGACCATTTTCATCACATTTCTCTATTGTCATTACAATTCCCCATGGCCCCTTTCTTCACAATGCTCCATGATGCCTGTCATCACAAAGCTCCAAGGCTTTTGTTTTCACAATGCTCCAGGACCAGTTTCCTCACAATACTCCATCCCCCTTGTCATCACAGTGCACAATGAAACCTTTCATTACAATGCTCCATGACACTTGTCATCACAATGCTCCATGGCCTTTATCGTCACAATGCTCCCAGGCATTTTCATCACGATGTTCCATGAAAACTTTCATCACATTTCTCCATGACCATTGTCATCACAATAGTCCATACCCTTGTCAACACAATGCTGCATAATCCCTTTCATCACAATTCTCCATGACTGCTGTCATCACAATAATCCAGGACAATTTTCATAACAATGCTTCATGCCCCCAGTCATCACAGTGCTCCATGACACTTTTCATCACAATTCCTAGATGATCAATGTCATCACAATGCCCCATGACACCTGTCGTCACAATTCGCTATGACCCTTGTCATCACAATACTCGATGAACCGTGTCATCACAGTGTTCCAGGACACATGTCATCACGATGATCCATGACGACTTTCATCACAATGCTCCAATACACCTGTCATCACAATGCTCCATGGCCCCTGTTATCATATTGCTGCATGATCTCTTTCATCACAATGCTCCATGACCACTGTCATCACCATGCCGCATGACGCCTGTCATCTCAATGCTCCATGGCCCCTTTCATCACAATGCTCCATGAACCCAGGCATCACAATGTTCCCTGCCCTTTTCATCACAATGCTCCATGGGCCCTGTCATCACAATGCTCCATGCCCTTGTCATCAAAATGCTCCAGAACTCTTGTCATCATAATGCTCCATGCCAATGGCATCAAAATGCCCCATGACACTTGTCATCACAATGTTCCATCGCCCCTGTCATCACAATGATCCATGCCAATGTCATCAAAATGCCCCATGACACTTGTCATCACAATGCTCCATGGCCTTTGTCATCACAATGTTCCATGGCCCCTGTCATCACAGTGCTCCATGATACCTTTCATCACAATACTAGATGACCACTGTCATCACAATGCCCCATGACAGATGTCATCACAATTCGCCATGGTCCTTGACATCACAATGCTCCATGAACCGTGACATCACAAGGTTCCAGGACACTTGTCATCACAATGATCCATGATCACTTCCATCAGAATGCTCCATGAACCCTGACATCTCAATGCTCCATAGCCTTTGTATTCACAGTGCTCCATGGCCCCTGTAATCACAGTGCTCCATGACAACATTCATCACAATGCTCCAAGACCACTGTCATCACAATGCCCCATGACACCTGCCATCACAAATCTCCAAGGCCTCTCTTACCAAAAAGCTCCATGTCCCCTGGCATCACAAAGATCTCTGCCCATATCATCACAATGCTCCTTGTCACCTTTGATCACAATGCTCCATGCCCTTTCATCACAATGCTCCAGAATTCTTGTCATCACAATGTTCCTTGACCGTGTCATCACAATGCTCCATGACCCTTGTCATCACAAAGCTCCATGACCCCTGTCATCACAATGATCCATGACTGCTTTCCTCACACTGCTCCAGTACCCTTTTCATCACAATGCTCCATGCCATTGTCAGCACAATTCTCCTTGGACCCTGTCATCAAAATGCTCCATCCCCTTTTCATCACAATGCTCCAGATAGCCTATCATTACAATGCTCCATGTCCGTGTCATCACAATGCTCCATGCCGTTGTCATCACAATGCTCCATGGCCCCTGTAATCACCATGCTCCATGCCCTTGTCATCACAATGCTCCAGAACACTTGTCATCATAATACTCCATTCCCGTGTCATCCCATTGCTCAATGACACTTGTCATCAAAATGTTCCTTGGCCTTTGTCATCACAGTGCTCCATGATACCTTATTTCAAAATTCTACATGACCACTGTCATCACAATGCAAGACGACCAATGTCATCACAATGCCCCAGGACACGTGTCATCACATTTCGCCTTGGCCCTTGTCATCTCAAGGCTGTATGAACCGTGTCATCACTAGGTTCCAGGACACTTGTCATCACAGTGATCCATGACCACATTCATCACAATGCTCCATGAACTCTGTTATCTCAATGCTCCATGGCCTTTGTATTCACAATGCTCCATTTTCCCGATAATCGCGTTGCTCCATGAACACTTTCATCACAATGCTCCTTGACCACTGTCACCATAATGACCCATGACGTCTCTCATCACTGTGCTCCAAGGCCACTCTCATCAAAATGCTCCATGATCTGTGTCAGCATAATATTGCATGACACTTGTCATCACAATGCTCCATGTCTCCTGTAATCACAATGCTCCATGCGTTTGTCATCACATTGCTCCAGGTCTGTTGTCATCACCATGCTTCATGCCCGTGTCATCACAATGCTCCATGAATCTTGTCTTCACAAGGCTCCATGACCACTGTCATCACAATTCTCCAAGGCCCCTCTCATCACAATGCTCCTCGACACTTGTCATCACATTGCTCCATAACACCTGTCATCACAGTGTTCCCTGCCCATGTCATCACAATGCTCCTTGTCCCCTATAATCACAATGCTCCATGCATGTTTCCTCACAATGCTCCAGAATTCTTGTCATCACAATGTTCCATGACCGTGGCATCACAATGCTCTATGGCCCTTGTCATCACAATGCTCCAGAATTCTTGTCATCACAATGTTCCATGACCGTGGCATCACAATGCTACATGACCCTGGTCATCACAGTTCTCCATGACCTTTGTCATCACAATGCTCTATGTCGCTTTTCATCACAATTCTCAATGACCACTTTAATCATAACGCTCGCTGACCATTTTCATCACATTTCTCTGTCATTACAATTCCCCATGGCCCCTTTCTTCACCATGCTCCATGATGCCTGTCATCACAAAGCTCCATGGCTTTTGTTATCACAATGCTCCAGGACCAATTTCATCACAATACTCCATCCCCCTTGTCATCACAGTGCACAATGAAACCTTTCATTACAATGCCCCATGACACTTTTAACACAATGCTCCATGGCCTTTATCGTCACAATGCTCCCAGGCACTTTTCATTACGATGTTCCATGAAAACTTTCATCACATTTCTCCATGACCATTGTCATCACAATAGTCCATACCCTTGTCAACACAATGCTGCATAATGCCTGTCATCACAATTCTCCAAGACTGCTGTCATCACAATAATCCAGCACAATTTTATTAACAATGCTTCATGCCCCCAGTCATCACAGTGCTCCATGACACCTTTCATCACAATTCCTAGATGATCAATGTCATCACAATGCCCCATGACACCTGTCGTCACAATTCGCTATGACCCTTGTCATCACAATACTCAATGAACCGTGTCATCACAGTGTTCCAGGACACATGTCATCACAATGATCCATGACGACTTTCATCACAATGCTCCAATACACCTGTCATCACAATGCTCCACGGCCCCTGTTATCATATTGCTCCATGATCTCTTTCATCACAATGCTCCATGACCACTGTCATCACCATGCCTCACGACGCCTGTCATCTCAATGCTCCATGGCCCCTTTCATCACAATGCTCCATGAACCCAGTGAACCCAGTCATCACATTATTCCCTGCCCTTTTCATCACAATGCTCCATGGGCCCTGTCATCACAATGCTCCATGCCCTTGTCATCACAATGCTCCAGAACCCTTGTCATCATAATGCTCCATGCCAATGTCATCAAAATTCCCCATGACACTTGTCATCACAATGTTCCATGGCGCCTGTCATCACAATGCTCCATGCCAATGTCATCAAAATGCCCCATGACACTTGTCATCACAATGCTCCATGGCCTTTGTCATCACAATGTTCCATGGCTCCTGTCATCACAGTGCTCTATGATACCTTTCATCACAATTCTAGATGACCACTGTCATAACAATGCCCCATGACAGATGTCATCACAATTCGCCATGGTCCTTGTCATCACAATGCTCCATGAACCCTGACATCACAAGGTTCCAGGACACTTGTCATCACAATGATCCATGATCACTTCCATCACAATGCTCCATGAACCCTGACATCTCAATGCTCCATAGCCTTTGTATTCACAGTGCTCCATGGCCCCTGTAATCACAGTGCTCCATGACCCCTTTCATCACAATGCTCCAAGACCCCTGTCATCAAAATGCTCCATGGCCCCTGTTATCATATTGCTCCATGATCTCTTTCATCACAATGCTCCATGACCACTGTCATCACCAGGCCTCATGACTCCTGTCATTTCAATGCTCCATGACCCCTTTCATCACAATGCTCCATGAACCCAGTCATCACAATGTTCCCTGCCCTTTTCATCACAATGTTCTATGGGCCCTGTCATCACCGTGCTTCATGCCCTTGTAATCAAAATGCTACAGAACTCTTGTCATCATAATGCTCCATGCCAATGTCATCAAAATGCACCATGACACTTGTCATCACAATGCTCCATGGCCCCTGTAATCATAATGCTCCATGCCCTAGTCATCACAATGCTCCAGAACACTTGTCATCATAATACTCCATTTCCGTGTCATCCCATTGCTCAAAGACACTTGTCATCAAAATGTTCCTTGGCCTTTGTCATCACAGTGCTCCATGATACATTATTTCAAAATTCTACATGACCACTGTCATCACAATGCAAGACGACCAATGTCATCACAATGCCCCAGGACACGTGTCATCACATTTCGCCTTGGCCCTTGTCATCTCAAGGCTGTATGAACCGTGTCATCACTAGGTTCCAGGACACTTGTCATCACAGTGATCCATGACCACATTCATCACAATGCTCCATGAACTCTGTTATCTCAATGCTCCATGGCCTTTGTATTCACAATGCTCCATTTTCCCGATAATCGCGTTGCTCCATGAACACTTTCATCACAATGCTCCTTGACCACTGTCACCATAATGACCCATGACGTCTCTCATCACTGTGCTCCAAGGCCACTCTCATCAAAATGCTCCATGATCTGTGTGAGCATAATATTGCATGACACTTGTCATCACAATGCTCCATGTCTCCTGTAATCACAATGCTCCATGCGTTTGTCATCACATTGCTCCAGGTCTGTTGTCATCACCATGCTTCATGCCCGTGTCATCACAATGCTCCATGAATCTTGTCTTCACAATGCTCCATGACCACTGTCATCACAATTCTCCAAGGCCCCTCTCATCACAATGCTCCTCGACACTTGTCATCACATTGCTCCATAACACCTGTCATCACAGTGTTCCCTGCCCATGTCATCACAATGCTCCTTGTCCCCTATAATCACAATGCTCCATGCATGTTTCCTCACAATGCTCCAGAATTCTTGTCATCACAATGTTCCATGACCGTGGCATCACAATGCTCTATGGCCCTTGTCATCACAATGCTCCAGAATTCTTGTCATCACAATGTTCCATGACCGTGGCATCACAATGCTACATGACCCTGGTCATCACAGTTCTCCATGACCTTTGTCATCACAATGCTCTATGTCGCTTTTCATCACAATTCTCAATGACCACTTTAATCATAACGCTCGCTGACCATTTTCATCACATTTCTCTGTCATTACAATTCCCCATGGCCCCTTTCTTCACCATGCTCCATGATGCCTGTCATCACAAAGCTCCATGGCTTTTGTTATCACAATGCTCCAGGACCAATTTCATCACAATACTCCATCCCCCTTGTCATCACAGTGCACAATGAAACCTTTCATTACAATGCCCCATGACACTTTTCATCACAATGCTCCATGGCCTTTATCATCACAATGCTCCCAGGCACTTTTCATTACGATGTTCCATGAAAACTTTCATCACATTTCTCCATGACCATTGTCATCACAATAGTCCATACCCTTGTCAACACAATGCTGCATAATGCCTGTCATCACAATTCTCCAAGACTGCTGTCATCACAATAATCCAGCACAATTTTATTAACAATGCTTCATGCCCCCAGTCATCACAGTGCTCCATGACACCTTTCATCACAATTCCTAGATGATCAATGTCATCACAATGCCCCATGACACCTGTCGTCACAATTCGCTATGACCCTTGTCATCACAATACTCGATGAACCGTGTCATCACAGTGTTCCAGGACACATGTCATCACAATGATCCATGACGACTTTCATCACAATGCTCCAATACACCTGTCATCACAATGCTCCATGGCCCCTGTTATCATATTGCTCCATGATCTCTTTCATCACAATGCTCCATGACCACTGTCATCACCATGCCTCATGACGCCTGTCATCTCAATGCTCCATGGCCCCTTTCATCACAATGCTCCATGAACCCAGTCATCACAATGTTCCCTGCCCTTTTCATCACAATGCTCCATGGGCCCTGTCATCACAGTGCTCCATGCCCTTGTCATCAAAATGCTACAGAACTCTTGTCATCATAATGCTCCATGCCAATGTCATCAAAATGCCCCATGACACTTGTCATCAAAATGCTCCATGACCTTTGTCATCACAATGTTCCATCGCCCGTGTCATCATAGTGCTCCATGATACCTTTCATCACAATTCTAGATGACCACTGACATCACAATGCCCCATGACAGATGTCATCAGAATTCGCCATGGTCCTTGTCATCACAATGCTCCATGAACCATGACATTACAAGTTTCCAGGACACTTGTCATCACAATGATCCATGATCACTTTCATCACAATGCTCCATGAACCCTGACATCTCAATGCTCCATAGCCTTTGTATTCACAGTGCACCATGGCCCCTGTAATCACAGTGCTCCATGACCCCTTTCATCACAATGCTCCAAGATCCCTGTCATCACAATGCCCCATGACGCCTGCCATCACAAATCTCCAAGGCCTCTCTTACCAAAAAGCTCCATGAACCTTGGCATCACAAGGATCTCTGCCCATATCATCACAATGCTCCTTGTCACCTTTAATCACAATGCTCCATGCCCTTTCATCACAATGCTCCAGAATTCTTGTCATCGCAATGTTCCTTGACCGTGTCATCACAATGCTCCATGATCCTTGTCATCACAAAGCTCCTTGACCCCTGTCATCACAATGATCCATGACTCCTTTCCTCACAGTGCTCCAGTACCCATTTCACCACAATGCTCCAAGCCATTGTCAGCACAATGCTCCTTGGACCCTGTCATCAAAATGTTCCATCCCCTTTTCATCACAATGCTCCAGATAGCCTATCATTACAATGCTCCATGTCCGTGTCATCACAATGCTCCATGCCGTGGTAATCACAATGCTCCATGGCCCCTGTAATCACAATGTTCCTTGACCGTGTCATCACAATGCTCCAGAACACTTGTCATCATAATACTCCATTCCCGTGTCATCCCATTGCTCAATGACACTTGCCATCAAAATGTTCCTTGGCCTTTGTCATCACAGTGCTCCATGATACCTTATTTCAAAATTCTACATGACCAATGTCATCACAATGCCCCAGGACACGTGTCATCACATTTCGCCTTGGCCCTTGTCATCTCAAGGCTGTATGAACCGTGTCATCACTAGGTTCCAGGACACTTGTCATCACAGTGATCCATGACCACTTTCATCACAATGCTCCATGAACTCTGTTATCTCAATGCTCTATGGCCATTGTATTCACAATGCTCCATTGTCCCGATAATCGCGTTGCTCCATGAACACTTTCATCACAATGCTCCGTGACCACTGTCACCATAATGCCCCATGACGTCTCTCATCACTGTGCTCCAAGGCCACTCTCATCAAAATGCTCCATGATCTGTGTCAGCACAATATTGCATGACACTTGTCATCACAATGCTCCATGTCTCCTGTCATCACAATGCTCCATGCCCTTGTCATCACAATGCTCCAGGTCTGTTGTCATCACCATGCTTCATGCCCGTGTCATCACAATGCTCCATGAATCTCGTCTTCACAATGCTCCGTGGCCCATGTCATCACAAGGCTCTATGACCACTGTCATCACAATTCTCTAAGGCCCCTCTCATCACAATGCTCCACGACATTTGTCATCACATTGCTCCATAAAACCTGTCATCACAGTGTTCCCTGCCCATGTCATCACAATGCTCCATGTCCCCTATAATCACAATGCTCCATGCCTGTTTCCTCACAATGCTCCTGAATTCTTGTCATCACAATGTTCCATGACCGTGTCATCACAATGCTACATGACCCTGGTCATCACATTTCTCCATGACCTTTGTCATCACAATGCTCTATGTCGCTTTTCATCACAATTCTCAATGACCACTTTAATCATAACGCTCGCTGACCATTTTCATCACATTTCTCTATTGTCATTACAATTCCCCATGGCCCCTTTCTTCACAATGCTCCATGATGCCTGTCATCACAAAGCTCCATGGCTTTTGTTTTCACAATGCTCCAGGACCAGTTTCATCACAATACTCCATCCCCCTTGTCATCACAGTGCACAATGAAACCTTTCATTACAATGCTCCATGACACTTGTCATCACAATGCTCCATGGCCTTTATCGTCACAATGCTCCCAGGCATTTTCATCACGATGTTCCATGAAAACTTTCATCACATTTCTCCATGACCATTGTCATCCAAATAGTCCATACCATTGTCAACACAATGCTGCATAATCCCTTTCATCACAATTCTCCATGACTGCTGTCATCACAATAATCCAGGACAATTTTCATAACAATGCTTCATGCCCCCAGTCATCACAGTGCTCCATGACACCTTTCATCACAATTCCTAGATGATCAATGTCATCACAATGCCCCATGACACCTGTCGTCACAATTCACTATGACCCTTGTCATCACAATACTCGATGAACCGTGTCATCACAGTGTTCCAGGACACATGTCATCACAATGATCCATGACGACTTTCATCACAATGCTCCAATACACCTGTCATCAAAATGCTCCATGGCCCCTGTTATCATATTGGTCCATGATCTCTTTCATCACAGTGCTCCATGAGCACTGTCATCACCATGCCTCATGACGCCTGTCATCTCAATGCTCCATGGCCCCTTTCATCACAATGCTCCATGAACCCAGTCATCACAATGTTCCCTGCCCTTTTCATCACAATGCTCCATGGGCCCTGTCATCACAATGATCCATTCCCTTTTCATCAAAATGCTCCAGAACTCTTGTCATCACAATGCTCCATGCCAATGTCATCAAAATGTCCCATGACACTTGTCATCAAAATGCTCCATGACCTTTGTCATCACAATGTTCCATGGCCCGTGTCATCATAGTGCTCCATGATACCTTTCATCACAATTCTAGATGACCACTGTCATCAAAATGCCCCATGACAGATGTCATCACAATTCGCCATGGTCCTTGTCATCACAATGATCCATGAACCGTGACATCACAAGCTTCCAGGACACATGTCATCACAATGATCCATGATCACTTTCATCACAATGCTCGATGAACCCTGACATCTCAATGCTCCATAGCCTTTGTATTCACAGTGCACCATGGCCCCTGTAATCACAGTGATCCATGACCCCTTTCATCACAATGCTCCAAGACCCCTGTCATCACAATGCCCCATGACGCCTGCCATCACAAATCTCCAAGGCCTCTCTTACCAAAAAGCTCCATGTCCCCTGGCATCACAAAGATCTCTGCCCATATCATCACAAAGCTCCTTGTCATCTTTAATCACAATGCTCCATGCCCTTTCATCACAATGCTCCAGAATTCTTGTCATCACAATGTTCCTTGACCGTGTCATCACAATGCTCCAGGACCCTTGTCATCACAAAGCTCCATGCCCCCTGTCATCACAGTGCTCCATGACACCTTTCATCACAATTCCTAGATGATCAATGTCATCACAATGCCCCATGACACCTGTCATCACAATTCGCTATGACCCTTGTCATCACAATACTCGATGAACCGTGTCATCACAGTGTTCCAGGACACATGTCATCACAATGATCCATGACGACTTTCTTCACAATGCTCCAATACGCCTGTCATCACAATGCTCCATGGCCCCTGTTATCATATTGCTCCATGATCTCTTTCATCACACTGCTCCATGACAACTCTCATCACCATGCCTCAGGACGCCTGTCATCTCAATGCTCCATGGCCCCTTTCATCACAATGCTCCATGAACCCAGTCATCACAATGTTCCCTGCTCTTTTCATCACAATGCTCCATGGGTCCTGTCATCACAGTGCTCCATGCCCTTGTAATCAAAATGCTACAGAACTCTTGTCATCATAATGCTCCATGCCAATGTCATCAAAATGCCCCATGACACTTGTCATCACAATGCTCCATGGCCTGTGTCATCACAATGTTCCATGGCCCCTGTCATCACAATGCTCCATGCCAATGTCATCAAAATGCCCCATGACACTTGTCATCACAATGCTCCATGGCCTTTGTCATCACAATGTTCCATGGCCCCTGTCATCACTGTGCTCCATGATACCTTTCATCACAATTCTAGATGACCACTGTCATCACAATGCCCCATGACAGATGTCATCACAATTCGCCATGGTACTTGTCATCACAATGCTCCATGAACCGTGCCATCACAAGGTTCCAGGACACTTGTCATCACAATGATCCATGATCACTTTCATCACAATGCTCCATGAACCCTGACATCTCAATGCTCCATAGCCTTTGTATTCACAGTGCTCCATGGCCCCTGTAATCACAGTGCTCCATGACCCCTTTCATCACAATGCTCCAAGACCCCTGTCATCAAAATGCTCCATGGCCCCTGTTATCATATTGCTCCATGATCTCTTTCATCACAATGCTCCATGACCACTGTCATCACCATGCCTCATGACTCCTGTCATTTCAATGCTCCATGACCCCTTTCATCACAATGCTCCATGAACCCAGTCATCACAATGTTCCCTGCCCTTTTCATCACAATGTTCTATGGGCCCTGTCATCACAGTGCTTCATGCCCTTGTAATCAAAATGCTACAGAACTCTTGTCATCATAATGCTCCATGCCAATGTCATCAAAATGCCCCATGACACTTGTCATCACAATGCTCCATGGCCTTTGTCATCACAATGTTCCATGGCCCCTGTCATCACTGTGCTCCATGATACCTTTCATCACAATTCTCGATGACCACTGTCATCACAATGCCCCATGACAGATGTCATCACAATTCGCCATGGTCCTTGTCATCACAATGCTCCATGAACCGTGGCATCACAATGCTCCATGGCCCTTGTCATCACAATGCTCCAGAATTCTTGTCATCACAATGTTCCTTGACCGTGTCATCACAATGCTACATGATCCTTGTCATCACAAAGCTCCATGACCCCTGTCATCACAATGATCCATGACTGCTTTCCTCACAGTGCTCCAGTACTCTTTTCATCACAATGCTCCATGCCCTTGTCAGCACAATGCTCCTTGGACCCTGTCATCAAAATGCTCCATCCCCTTTTCATCACAATGCTCCAGATAGCCTATCATTACAATGCTCCATGTCCGTGTCATCACAATGCTCCATGCCGTTGTCATCACAATGCTCCATGGCCCCTGTAATCACCATGCTCCATGCCCTTGTCATCACAATGCAACAGAACACTTGTCATCATAATACTCCGTTCCCGTGTCATCCCATTGCTCAATGACACTTGTCATCAAAATGTTCCTTGGCCTTTGTCATCACAGTGCTCCATGATACATTATTTCAAAATTCTACATGACCACTGTCATCACAATGCAAGACGACCAATGTCATCACAATGCCCCATGACACGTGTCATCACATTTCTCCTTGACCCTTGTCATCTCAAGGCTGTATGAACCGTGTCATCACTAGGTTCCAGGACACTTGTCATCACAGTGATCCATGACCACATTCATCACAATGCTCCATGAACTCTGTTATCTCAATGCTCCATGGCCTTTGTATTCACAATGCTCCATTTTCCCGATAATCGCGTTGCTCCATGAACACTTTCATCACAATGCTCCTTGACCACTGTCACCATAATGACCCATGACGTCTCTCATCACTGTGCTCCAAGGCCACTCTCATCAAAATGCTCCATGATCTGTGTCAGCATAATATTGCATGACACTTGTCATCACAATGCTCCATGTCTCCTGTAATCACAATGCTCCATGCGTTTGTCATCACATTGCTCCAGGTCTGTTGTCATCACCATGCTTCATGCCCGTGTCATCACAATGCTCCATGAATCTTGTCTTCACAATGCTCCATGACCACTGTCATCACAATTCTCCAAGGCCCCTCTCATCACAATGCTCCTCGACACTTGTCATCACATTGCTCCATAACACATGTCATCACAGTGTTCCCTGCCCATGTCATCACAATGCTCCTTGTCCCCTCTAATCACAATGCTCCATGCATGTTTCCTCACAATGCTCCAGAATTCTTGTCATCACAATGTTCCATGACCGTGGCATCACAAGTCTCCAAGACACTTGTCATCACAATGATCCATGATCACTTTCATCACAATGCTCCATGAACCCTGACATCTCAATGCTCCATAGCCTTTGTATTCACAGTGCACCATGGCCCCTGTAATCACAGTGCTCCATGACCCCTTTCATCACAATGCTCCAAGATCCCTGTCATCACAATGCCCCATGACGCCTGCCATCACAAATCTCCAAGGCCTCTCTTACCAAAAAGCTCCATGACCCTTGGCATCACAAAGATCTCTGCCCATATCATCACAATGCTCCTTGTCACCTTTAATCACAATGCTCCATGCCCTTTCATCACAATGCTCCAGAATTCTTGTCATCGCAATGTTCCTTGACCGTGTCATCACAATGCTCCATGATCCTTGTCATCACAAAGCTCCTTGACCCCTGTCATCACAATGATCCATGACTCCTTTCCTCACAGTGCTCCAGTACCCATTTCATCACAATGCTCCATGCCATTGTCAGCACAATGCTCCTTGGACCCTGTCATCAAAATGCTCCATCCCCTTTTCATCACAATGCTCCAGATAGCCTATCATTACAATGCTCCATGTCCGTGTCATCACAATGCACCATGCCGTTATCATCACAATGCTCCAGAACACTTGTCATCATAATACTCCATTCCCGTGTCAGCCCATTGCTCAATGACACTTGTCATCAAAATGTTCCTTGGCCTTTGTCATCACAGTGCTCCATGATACCTTATTTCAAAATTCTACATGACCACTGTCATCACAATGCAAGATGACCAATGTCATCACAATACCCCAGGACACGTGTCATCACATTTCGCCTTGGCCCTTGTCATCTCAAGGCTGTATGAACCGTGTCATCACTAGGTTCCAGGACACTTGTCATCACAGTGATCCATGACCACTTCCATCACAATGCTCCATGAACTCTGTTATCTCAATGCTCCATGGCCTTTGTATTCACAATGCTCCATTGTCCCGATAATCGCGTTGCTCCATGAACACTTTCATCACAATGCTCCGTGACCACTGTCACCATAATGCCCCATGGGGTCTCTCATCACTCTGCTCCAAGGACACTCTCATCAAAATGCTCCATGATCTGTGTCAGCACAATATTGCATGATAGTTGTCATCACAATGCTCCATGATCCCTGTAATCACAATGATCCCTGCCAATGTCATCACAATGCTCCATGTCTCCTGTCATCACAATGCTCCATGCCCTTGTCATCACAATGCTCCAGGTCTGTTGTCATCACCATGCTTCATGCCCGTGTCATCACAATGCTCCATGAATCTTGTCATCACAATGCTCCATGGCCTTTATAGTCACAATGCTCCCAGGCATTTTCATCACGATGTTCCATGAAAACTTTCATCACATTTCTCCATGACCATTGTCATCCAAATAGTCCATAACCTTGTCAACACAATGCTGCATAATCCCTGTCATCACAATTCTCCATGACTGCTGTCATCACAATAATCCAGGACAATTTTCATAACAATGCTTCATGCCCCCAGTCATCACAGTGCTCCATGACACCTTTCATCACAATTCCTAGATGATCAATGTCATCACAATGCCCGATGACACCTGTCGTCACAATTCGCTATGACCCTTGTCATCACAATACTCGATGAGCCGTGTCATCACAGTGTTCCAGGACACATGTCACCACAATGATCCATGACTACTTTCATCACAATGCTCCAATACACCTGTCATCACAATGCTCCATGGCCCCTGTTATCATATTGCTCCATGATCTCTTTCATCACAATGCTCCATGACCACTGTCATCACCATGCCTCATGACGCCTGTCATCTCAATGCTCCATGGCCCCTTTCATCACAATGCTCCATGAACCCAGTCATCACAATGTTCCCTGCTCTTTTCATCACAAAGCTCCATGGCCCCTTTAATCACAATGCTCCATGAACACAGTGAACCCAGTCATCACAATGTTCCCTGCCCTTTTCATCACAATGCTCCATGGGCCCTGTCATCACAATGCTCCATGCCCTTGTCATCACAATGCTCCATGGCTTTTGTCATCAAAATGCGCCAGAACTCTTGTCATCATAATGCTCCATGCCAATGGCATCAAAATGCCCCATGACACTTGTCATCACAATGCTCCATGGCCTGGGTCATCACAATGTTCCATGGCCCCTGTCATCACAATGCTCCATGCCAATGTCATCAAAATGCCACATGACACTTGTCATCACAATGTTCCATGACCTTTGTCATCACAATGTTCCATGGCCCCTTTCATCACAGTGCTCCATGATACCTTTCATCACAATTCTAGATGACCACTGTCATCACAATGCCCCATGACAGATGTCATCACAATTCGCCATGGTCTTTGTCATCAAAATACTCCATGAACCGTGACATCACAAGGTTCCAGGACACTTGTCACCACAATGATCCATGATCACTTTCATCACAATGCTCCATGAACCCTGACATCTCAAAGCTCCATAACCTTTGTATTCACAGTGCACCATGGCCCCTGTAATCACAGTGATCCATGACCCCTTTCATCACAATGCTCCAAGACCCCTGTCATCACAATGCCCCATGACGCCTGCCATCACAAATCTCCAAGGCCTCTCTTACCAAAAATCTCCATGACCTTTGGCATCACAAAGGTCTCTGCCCATATCATCACAATGCTCCTTGTCACCTTTAATCACAATGCTCCATGCCCTTTCATCACAATGCTCCAGAATTCTTGTCATCGCAATGTTCCTTGACCGTGTCATCACAATGCTCCATGATCCTTGTCATCACAAAGCTCCATGACCCCTGTCATCACAATGATCCATGACTCCTTTCCTCACAGTGCTCCAGTACCCATTTCATCACAATGTTCCATGCCATTGTCAGCACAATGCTCCTTGGACCCTGTCATCAAAATGCTCCATCCCCTTTTCATCACAATGCTCCAGATAGCCTATCATTACAATGCTCCATGTCCGTGTCATCACAATGCTCCATGCCATTATCATCACAATGCTTCATGGTCCCTGTAATCACAATGCTCCATGCCCTTGTCATCACAATGCTCCAGAACACTTGTCATCATAATACTCCATTCCCGTGTCATCCCATTGCTCAATGACACTTGTCATCAAAATGTTCCTTGGCCTTTGTCATCACAGTGCTCCATGGTACCTTATTTCAAATTCTACATGACCACTGTCATCACAATGCAAGATGACCAATGTCATCACAATGCCCCATGACACGTGTCATCACATTTCGCCTTGGCCCTTGTCATCTCAAGGCTGTATGAACCGTGTCATCACTAGGTTCCAGGACACTTGTCATCACAGTGATCCATGACCACTTTCATCAAAATGCTCCATGAACTCTGTTATCTCAATGCTCCATGGCCTTTGTATTCACAATGCTCCATTGTCCCGATAATCGCGTTGCTCCATGAACACTTTCATCACAATGCTCCTGGACCACTGTCACCATAATGCCCCATGACGTCTCTCATCACTGTGCTCCAAGGCCACTCTCATCAAAATGCTCCATGATCTGTGTCAGCACAATATTGCATGACACTTGTCATCACAATGCTCCATGATCCCTGTAATCGCAATGATCCCTGCCAATGTCATCACAATGCTCCATGTCTCCTGTCATCACAATGCTCCATGACCTTGTCATCACAATGCTCCAGGTCTGTTGTCATCACCATGCTTCATGCCCGTGTCATCACAATGCTCCATGAATCTTGTCTTCACAATGCTCCGTGGCCCATGTCATCACAATGCTCCATGACCACTGTCATCACAATTCTCCAAGGCCCCTCTCATCACAATGCTCCACGACACTTGTCATCACATTGCTCCATAACACCTGTCATCACAGTATTCCCTGCCCATGTCATCACAATGCTCCATGTCCCCTATAATCACAATGCTCCATGCCTGTTTCCTCACAATGCTCCAGAATTCTTGTCATCACAATGTTCCCAGACCGTGGCATCACAATGCTCCATGGCCCTTGTCATCACAATGCTCCAGAATTCTTGTCATCACAATGTTCCATGACCGTGTCATCACAATGCTACATGACCCTGGTCATCACAGTTCTCCATGACCTTTGTCATCACAATGCACTATGTTGCTTTTCATCACAATTCTCAATGACCACTTTAATCATAATGCTCGCTGACCATTTTCATCCTATTTCTCTATTGTCATTACAATTCCCCATGGCCCCTTTCGTCTCAATGCTCCATGATGCCTGTCATCACAAAGCTCCATGGCTTTTGTTTTCACAATGCTCCAGGACCAGATTCATCACAATACTCCATCCCCCTTGTCATCACAGTGCACAATGAAACCTTTCATTACAATGCTCCATGACACTTGTCATCACAATGCTCCATGGCCTTTATAGTCACAATGCTCCCAGGCATTTTCATCATGATGTTCCATGAAAACTTTCATCACATTTCTCCATGACCATTGTCATCCAAATAGTCCATACCCTTGTCAACACAATGCTGCATAATCCCTGTCATCACAATTCTCCATGACTGCTGTCATCACAATAATCCAGGACAATTTTCATAACAATGCTTCATGCCCCCAGTCATCACAGTGCTCCATGACACCTTTCATCACAATTCCTAGATGATCAATGTCATCACAATGCCCCATGACACCTGTCGTCACATTTCGATATGACCTTTGTCATCACAATACTCGATGAACCGTGTCATCACAGTGTTCCAGGACACATGTCATCACAATGATCCATGACTACTTTCATCACAATGCTCCAACACACCTGTCATCACAATGCTCCATGGCCCCTGTTATCATATTGCTCCATGATCTCTTTCATCACAATGCTCCATGACCACTGTCATCACCATGCCTCATGACGCCTGTCATCTCAATGCTCCATGGCCCCTTTCATCACAATGCTCCATGAACCCAGTCATCACAATGTTCCCTGCCCTTTTCATCACAATGCTCCATGGGCCCTGTCATCACAATGCTCCATTCCCTTTTCATCAAAATGCTCCAGAACTCTTGTCATCACAATGCTGCATGCCAATGTCATCAAAATGCCCCATGACACTTGTCATCAAAATGCTCCATGACCTTTGTCATCACAATGTTCCATGGCCCGTGTCATCATAGTGCTCCATGATACCTTTCATCACAATTCTAGATGACCACTGTCATCACAATGCCCCATGACAGATGTCATCACAATTCGCCATGGTCCTTGTCATCACAATGATCCATGAACCGTGGCATCACAAGGTTCCAGGACACTTGTCATCACAATGATCCATGATCACTTTCATCACAATGCTCGATGAACCCTGACATCTCAATGCTCCATAGCCTTTGTATTCACAGTGCACCATGGCCCCTGTAATCACAGTGCTCCATGACCCCATTCATCACAATGCTCCAAGACCCCTGTCATCACAATGCCCCATGACGCCTGCCATCACAAATCTCCAAGGCCTCTCTTACCAAAAATCTCCATGACCCTTGGCATCACAAAGATCTCTGCCCATATCATCACAATGCTCCTTGTCACCTTTATTCACAATGCTCCATGCCCTTTCATCACAATGCTCCAGAATTCTTGTCATCGCAATGTTCCTTGACCGTGTCATCACAGTGCTCCATGATCCTTGTCATCACAAAGCTCCATGACCCCTGTCATCACAATGATCCATGACTCCTTTCCTCACAGTGCTCCAGGACCCATTTCATCACAATGCTCCATGCCATTGTCAGCACAATGCTCCTTGGACCCTGTCATCAAAATGCTCCATCCCCTTTTCATCACAATGCTCCAGATAGCCTATCATTACAATGCTCCATGTCCGTGTCATCACAATGCACCATGCCGTTATCATCACAATGCTCCATGGCCCCTGTAATCACCATGTTCCATGCTTTTGTCATCACAATGCTCCAGAACACTTGTCACCATAATACTCCATTCCCGTGTCATCCCATTGCTCAATGACACTTGTCATCAAAATGTTCCTTGGCCTTTCTCATCACAGTGCTCCATGGTACCTTATTTCAAAATTCGACATGACCACTGTCATCACAATGCAAGATGACCAATGTCATCACAATGCCCCAGGACACGTGTCATCACATTTCGCCTTGGCCCTTGTCATCTCAAGGCGGTATGAACCGTGTCATCACTAGGTTCCAGGACACTTGTCATCACAGTGATCCATGACCACTTTCATCACAATGCTCCATGAACTCTGTTATCTCAATGCTCCATGGCCTTTGTATTCACAATGCTCCATTGTCCCAATAATCGCGTTGCTCCATGAACACTTTCATCACAATGTTCCTTGAGCACTGTCACCATAATGCCCCATGATGTCTCTCATCACTGTGCTCCAAGGCAACTCTCATCAAAATGCTCCATGATCTGTGTCAGCACAATATTGCATGACACTTGTCATCACAATGCTCCATGATCAGTGTAATCACAATGATTCCTGCCAATGTCATCACAATGCTCCATGTCTCCTGTCATCACAATGCTCCATGCCCTTGTCATCACAATGCTCCATTAATCTTGTCTTCACAATGCTCCATGACCCATGTCATCACAATGCTCCATGACCACTGTCATCACAATTCTTCAAGGACCCTCTCATCACAATGCTCCACGACACTTGTCATCAAATGGCTCCATAACGCCTGTCATCACAGTGTTCCTTGCCCATGTCATCACAATGCTCCATGTCCCCTATAATCACAATGCTCCATGCCTGTTTCTTCACAATGCTCCAGAATTCTTGTCATCACAATGTTCCATGATCGTGTCATCACAATGCTCCATGACCCTTGTCATCACAAAGCTCCATGACCTCTGTCATCACAATGATCCATGACTGCTTTCCTCACATTGCTCCAGTACCCATTTCATCACAATGCTCCATTCCATTGTCAGCACAATGCTCCTTAGACCCTGTCATCAAAATGCTCCATCCCCTTTTCATCACAATGCTCCAGATAGCCTATCATTACAATGCTCCATGTCTGTGTAATCACAATGCTCCATGCCGTTGTTATCACAACGCTCCAGAACTCTTGTCATCATAATACTCCATTCCTGTGTCATCCCATTGCTCAATGACACTTGTCATCAAAATGTTCCTTGGCCTTTGTCATCACAGTGCTCCATGATACCTTATTTCAAAATTCTACATGACCACTGTAATCACAATGCCCCAGGACACGTGTCATCACATTTCGCCTTGGCCCTTGTCATATCAAGGCTGTATGAACCGTGTCATCACTAGGTTCCAGGACACTTGTCATCACAGTGATCCATGACCACTTTCATCACATTGCTCCATGAACTCTGTTATCTCAATGCTCCATAGCCTTTGTATTCACAGTGCTCCATGACCCCTTTCATGACAATGCTCCAAGACCCCTGTCATCACAATGCCCCATGACGCCTGCCATCACAAATCTCCAAGGCCTCTCTTACCAAAAAGCTCCATGACATCTGTCATCACAAAGATCTCTGCCCATATCATCACAATGCTCCTTGTCACGTTTAATCACAATGATCCATGCCCTTTCATCACAATGCTCCAGAATTCTTGTCATCGCAATGTTCCTTGACGGTTTCATCACTATGCTCCATGACACTTGTCATCTCAGAGCTCCATGACCCCTGTCATCACAATGATCCATGACTCCTTTCCTCACAGTGCTCCAGTACCCTTTTCAACACAATGCTCCATGCCATTGACAGCACAATGCTCCTTGGACCCTGTCATCAAAATGCTCCATCCCCTTTTCATCACAATGCTCCAGATAGCCTATCACTACAATGCTCCATGTCCGTGTCATCACAATGCGATTTGCCATTGTCATCACAATGCTCCATGGCCCATGTAATCACAATGTTCCTTGACCGTGTCATCACAATGCTCCAGAACACTTGTCATCATAATACTCCATTCCCGTGTCATCCCATTGCTCAATGACACTTGTCATCAAAATGTTCCTTGGCCTTTGTCATCACAGTGCTCCATGATACCTTATTTCAAAATTCTACATGACCAATGTCATCACAATGCCCCAGGACACGTGTCATCACATTTCGCCTTGGCCCTTGTCATCTCAAGGCTGTATGAACCGTGTCATCACTAGGTTCCAGGACACTTGTCATCACAGTGATCCATGACCACTTTCATCACAATGCTCCATGAACTCTGTTATCTCAATGCTCCATGGCCTTTGTATTCACAATGCACCATTTTCCCGATAATCGCGTTGCTCCATGAACACTTTCATGACAATACTCCTGGACCACTGTCACCATAATGCCCCATGACGTCTCTCATCACTGTGCTCCAAGGCCACTCTCATCAAAATGCTCCATGATCTGTGTCAGCACAATATTGCATGACACTTGTCATCACAATGCTCCATGATCCCTGTAATCGCAATGATCCCTGCCAATGTCATCACAATGCTCCATGTCTCCTGTCATCACAATGCTCCATGCCCTTGTCATCACAATGCTCCAGGTCTGTTGTCATCACCATGCTTCATGCCCGTGTCATCACAATGCTCCATGAATCTTGTCTTCACAATGCTCCGTGGCCCATGTCATCACAATGCTCCATGACCACTGTCATCACAATTCTCCAAGGCCCCTCTCATCACAATGCTCCACGACACTTGTCATCACATTGCTCCATAACACCTGTCATCACAGTATTCCCTGCCCATGTCATCACAATGCTCCATGTCCCCTATAATCACAATGCTCCATGCCTGTTTCCTCACAATGCTCCAGAATTCTTGTCATCACAATGTTCCAAGACCGTGGCATCACAATGCTCCATGGCCCTTGTCATCACAATGCTCCAGAATTCTTGTCATCACAATGTTCCATGACCGTGTCATCACAATGCTACATGACCCTGGTCATCACAGTTCTCCATGACCTTTGTCATCACAATGCTCTATGTTGCTTTTCATCACAATTCTCAATGACCACTTTAATCATAATGCTCGCTGACCATTTTCATCCTATTTCTCTATTGTCATTACAATTCCCCATGGCCCCTTTCGTCTCAATTCTCCATGATGCCTGTCATCACAAAGCTCCATGGTTTTTGTTTTCACAATGCTCCAGGACGAGATTCATCACAATACTCCATCCCCCTTGTCATCACAGTGCACAATGAAACCTTTCATTACAATGCTCCATGACACTTGTCATCACAATGCTCCATGGCCTTTATAGTCACAATGCTCCCAGGCATTTTCATCACGATGTTCCATGAAAACTTTCATCACATTTCTCCATGACCATTGTCATCCAAATAGTCCATACCCTTGTCAACACAATGCTGCATAATCCCTGTCATCACAATTCTCCATGACTGCTGTCATCACAATAATCCAGGACAATTTTCATAACAATGCTTCATGCCCCCAGTCATCACAGTGCTCCATGACACCTTTCATCACAATTCCTAGATGATCAATGTCATCACAATGCCCCATGACACCTGTCGTCACATTTCGCTATGACCCTTGTCATCACAATACTCGATGAACCTTGTCATCACAGTGTTCCAGGACACATGTCATCACAATGATCCATGACTACTTTCATCACAATGCTCCAATACACCTGTCATCAAAATGCTCCATGGCCCCTGTTATCATATTGGTCCATGATCTCTTTCATCACAATGCTCCATGACCACTGTCATCACCATGCCTCATGACGCCTGTCATCTCAATGCTCCATGGCCCCTTTCATCACAATGCTCCATGAACCCAGTCATCACAATGTTCCCTGCTCTTTTCATCACAATGCTCCATGGGCCCTGTCATCACAATGCTCCATGCCCTTGTCATCAAAATGCTCCAGAACTCTTGTCATCATAATGCTCCATGCCAATGGCATCAAAATGACCCATGAAACTTGTCATCACAATGTTCCATGGCCCCTGTCATCACAATGCTCCATGCCAATGTCATCAAAATGCCCCATGACACTTGTCATCACAATGCTCCATGGCCTTTGTCATCACAATGTTCCATGGCCCCTGACATCACTGTGCTCCATGATACCTTTCATCACAATTCTAGATGACCACTGTCATCACAATGCCCTATGACATATGTCATCACAATTCGCCATGGTCCTTGACATCACAATGCTCCATGAACCGTGACATCACAAGGTTCCAGGACACTTGTCATCACAATGATCCATGATCACTTTCATCACAATGCTCCATGAACCCTGACATCTCAATGCTCCATACCCTTTGTATTCACAGTGCACCATGGCCCCTGTAATCACAGTGCTCCATGACCCCTTTCATCACAATGCTCCAAGACCCCTGTCATCACAATGCCCCATGACGCCTGACATCACAAATCTCCAAGGCCTCTCTTACCAAAAATCTCCATGACCCTTGGCATCACAAAGATCTCTGCCCATATCATCACAATGCTCCGTGTCACCTTTAATCACAATGCTCCATGCCCTTTCATCACAATGCTCCAGAATTCTTGTCATCGCAATGTTCCTTGACCGTGTCATCACAGTGCTCCATGATCCTTGTCATCACAAAGCTCCATGACCCCTGTCATCACAATGATCCATGACTCCTTTCCTCACAGTGCTCCAGGACCCATTTCATCACAATGCTCCATGCCCTTGTCAGCACAATGCTCCTTGGACCCTGTCATCAAAATGCTCCATCCCCTTTTCATCACAATGCTCCAGATAGCCTATCATTACAATGCTCCATGTCCGTGTCATCACAATGCACCATGCCGTTATCATCACAATGCTCCATGGCCCCTGTAATCACAATGCTCCATGCCCTTGTCATCACAATGCTCCAGAACACTTGTCACCATAATACTCCATTCCCGTGTAATCCCATTGCTCAATGACACTTGTCATCAAAATGTTCCTTGGCCTTTCTCATCACAGTGCTCCATGGTACCTTATTTCAAAATTCGACATGACCACTGTCATCACAATGCAAGATGACCAATGTCATCACAATGCCCCAGGACACGTGTCATCACATTTCGCCTTGGCCCTTGTCATCTCAAGGCTGTATGAACCGTGTCATCACTAGGTTCCAGGACACTTGTCATCACAGTGATCCATGACCACTTTCATCACAATGCTCCATGAACTCTGTTATCTCAATGCTCCATGGCCTTTGTATTCACAATGCTCCATTGTCCCGATAATCGCGTTGCTCCATGAACATTTTCATCACAATGTTCCTTGACCACTGTCACCATAATGCCCCATGATGTCTCTCATCACTGTGCTCCAAGGCCACTCTCATCAAAATGCTCCATGATCTGTGTCAGCACAATATTGCATGACACTTGTCATCACAATGCTCCATGATCAGTGTAATCACAATGATTCCTGCCAATGTCATCACAATGCTCCATGTCTCCTGTCATCACAATGCTCCATGCCCTTGTCATCACAATGCTCCATGAATCTTGTCTTCACAATGCTCCATGACCCATGTCATCACAATGCTCCATGACCACTGTCATCACCATGCCTCATGACGCCTGTCATCTCAATGCTCCATGGCCCCTTTCATCACAATGCTCCATGAACCCAGTCATCACAATGTTCCCTGCCCTTTTCATCACAATGCTCCATGGGCCCTGTCATCACAATGCTCCATTCCCTTTTCATCAAAATGCTCCAGAACTCTTGTCATCACAATGCTCCATGCCAATGTCATCAAAATGTCCCATGACACTTGTCATCAAAATGCTCCATGACCTTTGTCATCACAATGTTCCATGTCCCGTGTCATCGTAGTACTCCATGATACCTTTCATCACAATTCTAGATGACCACTGTCATCACAATGCCCCATGACAGATGTCATCACAATTTGCCATGGTCCTTGTCATCACAATGCTCCATGAACCGTTACATCACAAGGTTCCAGGACACTTGTCATCACAATGATCCATGATCACTTTCATCACAATGCTCCATGAGCCCTGACATCTCAATGCTCCATAGCATTTGTATTCACAGTGCACCATGGCCCCTGTAATCACAGTGCTCCATGACCCCTTTCATCACAATGCTCCAAGACCCCTGTCATCACAATGCCCCATGACGCCTGCCATCACAAATCTCCAAGGCCTCTCTTACCAAAAAGCTCCATGTCCCCTGGCATCACAAAGATCTCTGCCCATATCATCACAATGCTCCTTGTCACCTTTGATCACAATGCTCCATGCCCTTTCATCACAATGCTCCAGAATTCTTGTCATCACAATGTTCCTTGACCGTGTCATCACAATGCTCCATGACCCTTGTCATCACAAAGCTCCATGACCCCTGTCATCACAATGATCCATGACTGCTTTCCTCACAGTGATCCAGTACCCTTTTCATCACAATGCTCCATGCCATTGTCAGCACAATGCTCCTTGGACCCTGTCATCAAAATGCTCCATCCCCTTTTCATCACAATGCTCCAGATAGCCTATCATTACAATGCTCCATGTCCGTGTCATCACAATGCGATTTGCCATTGTCATCTCAATGCTCCATGGCCCCTGTAATCACAATGTTCCTTGACCGTGTCATCACAATGCTCCAGAACACTTGTCATCATAATACTCCATTCCCGTGTCATCCCATTGCTCAATGACACTTGTCATCAAAATGTTCCTTGGCCTTTGTCATCACAGTGCTCCATGATACCTTATTTCAAAATTCTACATGACCAATGTCATCACAATGCCCCAGGACACGTGTCATCACATTTCGCCTTGGCCCTGGTCATCTCAAGGCTGTATGAACCGTGTCATCACTAGGTTCCAGGACACTTGTCATCACAGTGATCCATGACCACTTTCATCACAATGCTCCATGAACTCTGTTATCTCAATGCTCCATGGCCTTTGTATTCACAATGCTCCATTTTCCCGATAATCGCGTTGCTCCATGAACTCTTTCATCACAATGTTCCTTGACCACTGTCACCATAATGCCCCATGATGTCTCTCATCACTGTGCTCCAAGGCCACTCTCATCAAAATGCTCCATGATCTGTGTCAGCACAATATTGCATGACACTTGTCATCAGAATGCTCCATGATCAGTGTAATCACAATGATCCCTGCCAATGTCATGACACTGCTCCATGTCTCCTGTCATCACAATGCTCCATGCCCTTGTCATCACAATGCTCCAGGTCTGTTGTCATCACCATGCTTCATGCCCGTGTCATCACAATGCTCTATGAATCTTGTCTTCACAATGCTCCATGGCCCATGTCATCACAATGCTCCATGACCATTGTCATCACAATTATTCACGGCCCCTCTCATCACAATGCTGCACGACACTTGTCATCACATTGCTCCATAACACCTGTCATCACAGTGTTCCCTGCCCATGTCATCACAATGCTCCATGTCCCCTATAGTCACAATGCTCCATGCCTCTTTCCTCACAATGCTCCAGAATTCTTGTCATCACAATGTTCCAAGACCGTGGCATCACAATGCTCCATGGCCCTTGTCATCACAATGCTCCAGAATGCTTGTCATCACAATGTTCCATGACCGTGTCATCACAATGCTACATGACCCTGGTCATCACAGTTCTCCATGACCTTTGTCATCACAATGCTCTATGTCGCTTTTCATCACAATTCTCAATGACCACTTTAATCATAACGCTCGCTGACCATTTTCATCACATTTCTCTATTGTCATTACAATTCCCCATGGCCCCTTTCTTCACAATGCTCCATGATGCTTGTCATCATAATGCTCCATGGCTTTTGTTTTCACAATGCTCCAGGACCAGTTTCCTCACAATACTCAATCCCACTTGTCATCACAGTGCACAATGAAACCTTTCATAACAATGCTCCATGACACTTGTCATCACAATGCTCCATGGCCTTTATAGTCACAATGCTCCCATGCATTTTCATCACGATGTTCCATGAAAACTTTCATCACATTTCTCCATGACCATTGTCATCACAATAGTCCATACCCTTGTCAACACAATGCTGCATAATCCCTGTCATCACAATTCTCCATGACTGCTGTCATCACAATAATCCAGGACAATTTTCATAACAATGCTTCATGCCCACAGTCATCACAGTGCTCCATGGCACCTTTCATCACAATTCCTAGATGATCAATGTCATCACAATGCCCCATGACACCTGTCGTCACAATTCGCTATGACCATTGTCCTCACAATACTCGATGAACCGTGTCATCACAGTGTTCCAGGACACATGTCATCACAATGATCCATGACTACTTTCATCACAATGCTCCAATACACCTGTCATCAAAATGCTCCATGGCCCCTGTTATCATATTGGTCCATGATCTCTTTCATCACAATGCTCCATGACCACTGTCATCACCATGCCTCATGACGCCTGTCATCTCAATGCTCCATGGCCCCTTTCATCACAATGCTCCATGAACCCAGTCATCACAATGTTCCCTGCCCTTTTCATCACAATGCTCCATGGGCCCTGTCATCACAATGCTCCATTCCCTTTTCACCAAAATGCTCCAGAAATCTTGTCATCACAATGCTCCATGCCAATGTCATCAAAATGCCCCATGACACTTGTCATGAAAATGCTCCATGACCTTTGTCATCACAATGTTCCATGGCCCGTGTCATCATAGTGCTCCATGATACCTTTCATCACAATTCTAGATGACCACTGTCATCACAATGCCCCATGACAGATGTCATCACAATGATCCATGATCACTTTCATCACAATGCTCCATGAACCGTGGCATCAGAAGGTTCCAGGACACTTGTCATCACAATGATCCATGATCACTTTCATCACAATGCTCCATGAACCCTGACATCTCAATGCTCCATACCCTTTGTATTCACAGTGCACCATGGCCCCTGTAATCACAGTGCTCCATGACCCCTTTCATCACAATGCTCCAAGACCCCTGTCATCACAATGCCCCATGACGCCTGACATCACAAATCTCCAAGGCCTCTCTTACCAAAAATCTCCATGACCCTTGGCATCACAAAGATCTCTGCCCATATCATCACAATGCTCCGTGTCACCTTTAATCACAATGCTCCATGCCCTTTCATCACAATGCTCCAGAATTCTTGTCATTGCAATGTTCCTTGACCGTGTCATCACAGTGCTCCATGATCCTTGTCATCACAAAGCTCCATGACCCCTGTCATCACAATGATCCATGACTCCTTTCCTCACAGTGCTCCAGGACCCATTTCATCACAATGCTCCATGCCATTGTCAGCACAATGCTCCTTGGACCCTGTCATAAAAATGCTCCATCGCCTTTTCATCACAATGCTCCAGATAGCCTATCATTACAATGCTCCATGTCCGTGTCATCACAATGCACCATGCCGTTATCATCACAATGCTCCATGGCCCCTGCAATCACAATGCTCCATGCCCTTGTCATCACAATGCTCCAGAACACTTGTCACCATAATACTCCATTCCTGTGTCATCCCATTGCTCAATGACACTTGTCATCAAAATGTTCCTTGGCCTTTCTCATCACAGTTCTCCATGGTACCTTATTTCAAAATTCGACATGACCACTGTCATCACAATGCAAGATGACCAATGTCATCACAATGCCCCAGGACACGTGTCATCACATTTCGCCTTGGCCCTTGTCATCTCAAGGCTGTATGAACCGTGTCATCACTAGGTTCCAGGACACTTGTCATCACAGTGATCCATGACCACTTTCATCACAATGCTCCATGAACTCTGTTATCTCAATGCTCCATGGCCTTTGTATTCACAATGCTCCATTGTCCCGATAATCGCGTTGCTCCATGAACATTTTCATCACAATGTTCCTTGACCACTGTCACCATAATGCCCCATGATTTCTCTCATCACTGTGCTCCAAGGCCACTCTCATAAAAATGCTCCATGATCTGTGTCAGCACAATATTGCATGACACTTGTCATCACAATGCTCCATGATCAGTGTAATCACAATGATTCCTGCCAATGTCATCACAATGCTCCATGTCTCCTGTCATCACAATGCTCCATGCCCTTGTCATCACAATGCTCCATGAATCTTGTCTTCACAATGCTCCATGACCCATGTCATCACAGTGCTCCATGACCACTGTCATCACAATTCTTCAAGGCCCCTCTCATCACAATGCTCCACGACACTTGTCATCACATTGCTCCATAACGCCTGTCATCACAGTGTTCCTTGCCCATGTCATCACAATGCTCCATGTCCCCTATAATCACAATGCTCCATGCCTGTTTCCTCACAATGCTCCAGAATTCTTGTCATCACAATGTTCCCAGACCGTGGCATCACAATGCTCCATGGCCCTTGTCATCACAATGCTCCAGAATTCTTGTCATCACAATGTTCCATGACCGTGTCATCACAATGCTACATGACCCTGGTCATCACAGTTCTCCATGGCCTTTGTCATCACAATGCTCTATGTCGCTTTTCATCACAATTCTCAATGACCGCTTTAATCATAACGCTCGCTGACCATTTTCATCACATTTCTCTATTGTCATTACAATTCCCCATGGCCCCTTTCTTCACAATGCTCCATGATGCCTGTCATCACAAAGCTCCATGGCTTTTGTTTTCACAATGCTCGAGGACCAGTTTCCTCACAATACTCAATCCCACTTGTCATCACAGTGCACAATGAAACCTTTCATAACAATGCTCCATGACACTTGTCATCACAATGCTCCATGGCCTTTATAGTCACAATGCTCCCATGCATTTTCATCACGATGTTCCATGAAAACTTTCATCACATTTCTCCATGACCATTGTCATCACAATAGTCCATACCCTTGTCAACACAATGCTGCATAATCCCTGTCATCACAATTCTCCATGGCTGCTGTCATCACAATAATCCAGGACAATTTTCATAACAATGCTTCATGCCCACAGTCATCACAGTGCTCCATGACACCTTTCATCACAATTCCTAGATGATCAATGTCATCACAATGCCCCATGACACCTGTCGTCACAATTCGCTATGACCATTGTCCTCACAATACTCGATGAACCATGTCATCACAGTGTTCCAGGAAACATGTCATCACAATGATCCATGACGACTTTCATCACAATGCTCCATGCCAATGTCATCAAAATGCCCCATGACATTTGTCAACCCAATGCTCCATGGCCTTTGTCATCACAATGTTCCATGGCCTCTGTCATCACAGTGTTCCATGATACCTTTCATCACAATTCTAGATGACCACTGTCATCACAATGCCCCATCACAGATGTCATCACAATTTGCCATGGTCCTTGTCATCACAATGCTCCATGAACCGTGACATCACAATGTTCCAGGACACTTGTCATCACAATGATCCATGATCACTTTCAACACAATGCTCCATGAACCCTGACATCTCAATGCTCCATAGACTTTACATTCACAGTGCTCCATGGCCCCTGTAATCACAGTGCTCCATGACCCCTTTCATCACAATGCTCCAAGACCCCTGTCATCACAATGCCCCATATGGTCTGCCCTCACATATTTCCTAGGCCTCTCTTACCAAAAAGCTACATGACCCCTGTCATCACAAAGTTCTCTGCCCATATCATCACAATACTCCTTGTCACCTTTACTCACAATGCTCCATGCCCTTTCATCACAATGCTCCAGAATTCTTGTCATCGCAATGTTCCTTGACCGTGTCATCACAATGCTCCATGACCCTTGTCATCACAAAGCTCCATGACCTCTGTCATCACAATGATCCATGACTGCTTTCCTCACATTGCTCCAGTACCCATTTCATCACAATGCTCCATTCCATTGTCAGCACAATGCTCCTTAGACCCTGTCATCAAAATGCTCCATCCCCTTTTCATCACAATGCTCCAGATAGCCTATCATTACAATGCTCCATGTCTGTGTAATCACAATGCTCCATGCCGTTGTCATCACAACGCTCCAGAACTCTTGTCATCATAATACTCCATTCCTGTGTCATCCCATTGCTCAATGACACTTGTCATCAAAATGTTCCTTGGCCTTTGTCATCACAGTGCTCCATGATACCTTATTTCAAAATTCTACATGACCACTGTCATCACAATGCCCCAGGACACGTGTCATCACATTTCGCCTTGGCCCTTGTCATATCAAGGCTGTATGAACCGTGTCATCACTAGGTTCCAGGACACTTGTCATCACAGTGATCCATGACCACTTTCATCACATTGCTCCATGAACTCTGTTATCTCAATGCTCCATAGCCTTTGTATTCACAGTGCTCCATGACCCCTTTCATGACAATGCTCCAACACCCCTGTCATCACAATGCCCCATGACGCCTGCCATCACAAATCTACAAGGCCTCTCTTACCAAAAAGCTCCATGACATCTGTCATCACAAAGATCTCTGCCCATATCATCACAATGCTCCTTGTCACGTTTAATCACAATGATCCATGACCTTTCATCACAATGCTCCAGAATTCTTGTCATCACAATGTTCCTTGACAGTTTCATCACTATGCTCCATGACACTTGTCATCTCAGAGCTCCATAACCCCTGTCATCACAATGATCCATGACTCCTTTCCTCACAGTGCTCCAGTACCCTTTTCAACACAATGCTCCATGCCATTGACAGCACAATGCTCCTTGGACCCTGTCATCAAAATGCTCCATCCCCTTTTCATCACAATGCTCCAGATAGCCTATCACTACAATGCTCCATGTCCGTGTCATCACAATGCGATTTGCCATTGTCATCACAATGCTCCATGGCCCATGTAATCACAATGTTCCTTGACCGTGTCATCACAATGCTCCAGAACACTTGTCATCATAATACTCCATTCCCGTGTCATCCCATTGCTCAATGACACTTGTCATCAAAATGTTCCTTGGCCTTTGTCATCACAGTGCTCCATGATACCTTATTTCAAAATTCTACATGACCAATGTCATCACAATGCCCCAGGACACGTGTCATCACATTTCGCCTTGGCCCTTGTCATCTCAAGGCTGTATGAACCATGTCATCACTAGGTTCCAGGACACTTGTCATCACAGTGATCCATGACCACTTTCATCACAATGCTCCATGAACTCTGTTATCTCAATGCTCCATGGCCTTTGTATTCACAATGCTCCATTTTCCCGATAATCGCGTTGCTCCATGAACACTTTCATCACAATGCTCCTGGACCACTGTCACCATAATGCCCCATGACGTCTCTCATCACTGTGCTCCAAGGCCACTCTCATCAAAATGCTCCATGATCTGTGTCAGCACAATATTGCATGACACTTGTCATCACAATGCTCCATGATCCCTGTAATCGCAATGATCCCTGCCAATGTCATGACACTGCTCCATGTCTCCTGTCATCACAATGCTCCATGCCCTTGTCATCACAATGCTCCAGGTCTGTTGTCATCACCATGCTTCATGCCCGTGTCATCACAATGCTCCATGAATCTTGTCTTCACAATGCTCCGTGGCCCATGTCATCACAATGCTCCATGACCACTGTCATCACAATTCTCCAAGGCCCCTCTCATCACAATGCTCCACGACACTTGTCATCACATTGCTCCATAACACCTGTCATCACAGTATTCCCTGCCCATGTCATCACAATGCTCCATGTCCCCTATAATCACAATGCTCCATGCCTGTTTCCTCACAATGCTCCAGAATTCTTGTCATCACAATGTTCCAAGACCGTGGCATCACAATGCTCCATGGCCCTTGTCATCACAATGCTCCAGAATTCTTGTCATCACAATGTTCCATGACCGTGTCATCACAATGCTACATGACCCTGGTCATCACAGTTCTCCATGACCTTTGTCATCACAATGCTCTATGTCGCTTTTCATCACAATTCTCAATGACCACTTTAATCATAACGCTCCCTGACCATTTTCATCACATTTCTCTGTCATTACAATTCCCCATGGCCCCTTTCTTCACAATGCTCCATGATGCCTGTCATCACAAAGATCCATGGCTTTTGTTTTCACAATGCTCCAGGACCAGTTTCATCACAATACTCCATCCCCCTTCTCATCACAGTGCACAATGAAACCTTTCATTACAATGCTCCATGACACTTGTCATCACAATGCTCCATGGTCTTTATCGTCACAATGCTCCCATGCATTTTCATCACGATGTTCCATGAAAACTTTCATCACATTTCTCCATGACCATTGTCATCACAATAGTCCATACCCTTGTCAACACAATGCTGCATAATCCCTGTCATCACAATTCTCCATGACTGCTGTCATCACAATAATCCAGGACAATTTTCATAACAATGCTTCATGCCCCCTGTCATCACAGTGCTCCATGACACCTTTCATCAAAATTCCTAGATGATCAATGTCATCACAATGCCCCATGACACCTGTCGTCACAATTCGCTATGACCATTGTCCTCACAATACTCGATGAACCGTGTCATCACAGTGTTCCAGGACACATGTCATCACAATGATCCATGACGACTTTCATCACAATGCTCCATGCCAATGTCATCAAAATGCCCCATGACACTTGTCATCCCAATGCTCCATGGCCTTTGTCATCACAATGTTCCATGGCCTCTGTCATCACAGTGCTCCATGATACCTTTCATCACAATTCTAGATGACCACTGTCATCACAATGCCCCATCACAGATGTCATCACAATTCGCCATGGTCCTTGTCATCACAATGCTCCATGAACCGTGACATCACAAGGTTCCAGGACACTTGTCATCACAATGATCCATGATCACTTTCAACACAATGCTCCATGAACCCTGACATCTCAATGCTCCATAGACTTTATATTCACAGTGCTCCATGACCCCTTTCATCACAATGCTCCAAGACCCCTGTCATCACAATGCCCCATGAGGTCTGCCCTCACAAATTTCCAAGGCCTCTCTTACCAAAAAGCTCCATGACCCCTGTCATCACAAAGTTCTCTGCCCATATCATCACAATGCTCCTTGTCACCTTTAATCACAATGCTCCATGCCCTTTCATCACAGTGCTCCAGAATTCTTGTCATCGCAATGTTCCTTGACCGTGTCATCACAATGCTCCATGACCCTTGTCACCACAAAGCTCCATGACTTCTGTCATCACAATGATCCATGACTGCTTTCCTCACATTGCTCCAGTACCCATTTCATCACAATGCTCCATGCCATTGTCAGCACAATGCTCCTTGGACCCTGTCATCAAAATGCTCCATCCCCTTTTCATCACAATGCTCCAGATAGCCTATCATTACAATGCTCCATGTCTGTGTCATCACAAAGCTCCATGCCGTTGTCATCACAACGCTCCAGTACTCTTGTCATCATAATACTCCATTCCCGTGTCATCCCATTGCTCAATGACACTTGTCATCAAAATGTTCCTTGGCCTTTGTCATCACAGTGCTCCATGATACCTTATTTCAAAATTCTACATGACCACTGTCATCACAATGCCCCAGGACACGTGTCATCACATTTCGCCTTGGCCCTTGTCATCTCAAGGCTGTATGAACCGTGTCATCACTAGGTTCCAGGACACTTGTCATCACAGTGATCCATGACCACTTTCATCACATTGCTCCATGAAATCTGTTATCTCAATGCTCCATAGACTTTGTATTCACAGTGCTCCATGACCCCTTTCATCACAATGCTCCAAGACCCCTGTCATCACAATGCCCCATGACGCCTGCCATCACAAATCTACAAGGCCTCTCTTACCAAAACGCTCCATGACCTCTGTCATCACAAAGATCTCTGCCCATATCATCACAATGCTCCTTGTCACGTTTAATCACAATGCTCCATGCCCTTTCATCACAATGCTCCAGAATTTTTGTCATCGCAATGTTCCTTGACGGTGTCATCACTATGCTCCATGACACTTGTCATCACAAAGCTCCATGACCCCTGTCATCACAATGATCCATGACTCCTTTCCTCACAGTGCTCCAGTACCCTTTTCAACACAATGCTCCATGCCATTGTCAGCACAATGCTCCTTGGACCCTGTCATCAAAATGCTACATCCCCCTTTCATCACAATGCTCCAGATAGCCTATCATTACAATGCTCCATGTCCGTGTCATCACAATGCGATTTGCCATTGTCATCACAATGCTCCATGCCCCTATAATCACAATGTTCCTTGACCGTGTCATCACAATGCTGCAGAACATTTGTCATCATAATACTCCATTCCCGTGTCATCCCATTGCTCAAAGACACTTGTCATCAAAATGATCCTGGGCCTTTGTTATCACAGTGCTCCATGATACCTTATTTCAAAATTCTACATGACCAATGTCATCACAATGCCCCAGGACACGTGTCATCACATTTCCCCTTGGCCCTTGTCATCTCAAGGCTGTATGAACCGTGTCATCACTAGGTTCCAGGACACTTGTCATCACAGTGATCCATGACCACTTTCATCACAATGCTCCATGAACTCTGTTATCTCAATGCTCCATGGCCTTTGTATTCACAATGCTCCATTGTCCCGATAATCGCGTTGCTCCATGAACACTTTCATCACAATGCTCCTGGACCACTGTCACCATAATGCCCCATGACGTCTCTCATCACTGTGCTCCAAGGCCACTCTCATCAAAATGCTCCATGATCTGTGTCAGCACAGTATTGCATGACACTTGTCATCACAATGCTCCATGATCCCTGTAATCACAATGATCTCTGCCAATGTCATCACAATGCTCCATGTCTCCTGTCATCACAATGCTCCATTCCTTTGTCATCACAATGCTCCAGGTCTGTTGTCATCACCATGCTTCATGCCCGTGTCATCACAATGCTCCATGAATCTTGTCTTCACAATGCTCCGTGGCCCATGTCATCACAATGCTCCATGACCACTGTCATCACAATTCTCCAAGGCCCCTCTCATCACAATGCTCCACGACACTTGTCATCACATTGCTCCATAACACCTGTCATCACAGTGTTCCCTGCCCATGTCATCACAATGCTCCATGTCCCCTATAATCACAATGCTCCATGCCTGTTTCCTCACAATGCTCCAGAATTCTTGTCGTCACAATGTTCCATGACCGTGGCATCACAATGCTCCATGTCCCTTGTCATCACAATGCTCCAGAATTCTTGTCATCACAATGTTCCATGACCGTGTCATCACAATGCTACATGACCCTGGTCATCACATTTCTCCATGACCTTTCTCATCACAATGCTCTATGTCGCTTTTCATCACAATTCTCAATGACCACTTTAATCATAACGCTCGCTGACCATTTTCATCACATTTCTCTATTGTCATTACAATTCCCCATGGCCCCTTTCGTCTCAATGCTCCATGATGCCTGTCATCACAAAGCTCCATGGCTTTTGTTTTCACAATGCTCCAGGACCAGATTCATCACAATACTCCATCCCCCTTGTCATCACAGTGCACAATGAAACCTTTCACTACAGTGCTCCATGACACTTGTCATCACAATGCTCCATGGCCTTTATAGTCACAATGCTCCCAGGCATTTTCATCACGATGTTCCATGAAAACTTTCATCACATTTCTCCATGACCGACCATTGTCATCCAAATAGTCCATACCATTGTCAACACAATGCCACATAGTCCCTGTCATCACAATTCTCCATGACTGCTGTCATCACAATAATCCAGGACAATTTTCATAACAATGCTTCATGCCCCCAGTCATCACAGTGCTCCATGACACCTTTCATCACAATTCCTAGATGATCAATGTCATCACAATGCCCCATGACACCTGTCGTCACAATTCGCTATGACCCTTGTCATCACAATACTCGATGAACCGTGTCATCACAGTGTTCCAGGACACATGTCATCACAATGATCCATGACTACTTTCATCACAATGCTCCAATACACCTGTCATCAAAATGCTCCATGGCCCCTGTTATCATATTGCTCCATGATCTCTTTCATCACAATGCTCCATGACCACTGTCATCACCATGCCTCATGACGCCTGTCATCTCAATGCTCCATGGCCCCTTTCATCACAATGCTCCATGAACCCAGTCATCACAATGTTCCCTGCCCTTTTCATCACAATGCTCCATGGGCCCTGTCATCACAATGCTCCATTCCCTTTTCATCAAAATGCTCCAGAACTCTTGTCATCACAATGCTCCATGCCAATGTCATCAAAATGTCCCATGACACTTGTCATCAAAATGCTCCATGACCTTTGTCATCACAATGTTCCATGTCCCGTGTCATCGTAGTACTCCATGATACCTTTCATCACAATTCTAGATGACCACTGTCATCACAATGCCCCATGACAGATGTCATCACAATTTGCCATGGTCCTTGTCATCACAATGCTCCATGAACCGTGACATCACAAGGTTCCAGGACACTTGTCATCACAATGATCCATGATCACTTTCATCACAATGCTCCATGAGCCCTGACATCTCAATGCTCCATAGCCTTTGTATTCACAGTGCACCATGGCCCCTGTAATCACAGTGCTCCATGACCCCTTTCATCACAATGCTCCAAGACCCCTGTCATCACAATGCCCCATGACGCCTGCCATCACAAATCTCCAAGGCTTCTCTTACCAAAAAGCTCCATGACCCTTGGCATCACAAAGATCTCTGCCCATATCATCACAATGCTCCTTGTCACGTTTAATCACAATGCTCCATGCCCTTTCATCACAATGCTCCAGAATTCTTGTCATCACAATGTTCCTTCACGGTGTCATCACTATGCTCCATGACACTTGTCATCACAAAGCTCCATGACCCCTGTCATCACAATGATCCATGACTCCTTTCCTCACAGTGCTCCAGTACCCTTTTCATCACAATGCTCCATGCCATTGTCAGCACAATGCTCCTTGGACCCTGTCATCAAAATGCTCCATCCCCTTTTCGTCACAATGCTCCAGATAGCCTATCATTACAATGCTCCATGTCCGTGTCATCACAATGCGATTTGCCATTGTCATCTCAATGCTCCATGGCCCCTGTAATCACAATGTTCCTTGACCGTGTCATCACAATGCTCCAGAACACTTGTCATCATAATACTCCATTCCCGTGTCATCCCATTGCTCAATGACACTTGTCATCAAAATGTTCCTTGGCCTTTGTCATCTCAGTGCTCCATGATACCTTATTTCAAAATTCTACATGACCACTGTCATCACAATGCCCCAGGACACGTGTCATCACATTTCGCCTTGGCCCTTGTCATCTCAAGGCTGTATGAACCGTGTCATCACTAGGTTCCAGGACACTTGTCATCACAGTGATCCATGACCACTTTCATCACAATGCTCCATGAACTCTGTTATCTCAATGCTCCATGGCCTTTGTATTCACAATGCTCCATTTTCCCGATAATTGCGTTGCTCCATGAACACTTTCATCACAATGCTCCTGGACCACTGTCACCATAATGCCCCATGACGTCTCTCATCACTGTGCTCCAAGGCCACTCTCATCAAAATGCTCCATGATGTGTGTCAGCACAGTATTGCATGACACTTGTCATCACAATGCTCCATGATCCCTGTAATCACAATGATCCCTGCCAATGTCATCACAATGCTCCATGTCTCCTGTCATCACAATGCTCCATTCCTTTGTCATCACAATGCTCCAGGTCTGTTGTCATCACCATGCTTCATGCCCGTGTCATCACAATGCTCCATGAATCTTGTCTTCACAATGCTCCGTGGCCCATGTCATCACAATGCTCCATGACCACTGTCATCACAATTCTCCAAGGCCCCTCTCATCACAATGCTCCACGACACTTGTCATCACATTGCTCCATAACACCTGTCATCACAGTGTTCCCTGCCCATGTCATCACAATGCTCCATGTCCCCTATAATCACAATGCTCCATGCCTGTTTCCTCACAATGCTCCAGAATTCTTGTCGTCACAATGTTCCATGACCGTGGCATCACAATGCTCCATGTCCCTTGTCATCACAATGCTCCAGAATTCTTGTCATCACAATGTTCCATGACCGTGTCATCACAATGCTACATGACCCTGGTCATCACATTTCTCCATGACCTTTCTCATCACAATGCTCTATGTCGCTTTTCATCACAATTCTCAATGACCACTTTAATCATAACGCTCGCTGACCATTTTCATCACATTTCTCTATTGTCATTACAATTCCCCATGGCCCCTTTCGTCTCAATGCTCCATGATGCCTGTCATCACAAAGCTCCATGGCTTTTGTTTTCACAATGCTCCAGGACCAGATTCATCACAATACTCCATCCCCCTTGTCATCACAGTGCACAATGAAACCTTTCACTACAGTGCTCCATGACACTTGTCATCACAATGCTCCATGGCCTTTATAGTCACAATGCTCCCAGGCATTTTCATCACGATGTTCCATGAAAACTTTCATCACATTTCTCCATGACCGACCATTGTCATCCAAATAGTCCATACCATTGTCAACACAATGCCACATAGTCCCTGTCATCACAATTCTCCATGACTGCTGTCATCACAATAATCCAGGACAATTTTCATAACAATGCTTCATGCCCCCAGTCATCACAGTGCTCCATGACACCTTTCATCACAATTCCTAGATGATCAATGTCATCACAATGCCCCATGACACCTGTCGTCACAATTCGCTATGACCCTTGTCATCACAATACTCGATGAACCGTGTCATCACAGTGTTCCAGGACACATGTCATCACAATGATCCATGACTACTTTCATCACAATGCTCCAATACACCTGTCATCAAAATGCTCCATGGCCCCTGTTATCATATTGCTCCATGATCTCTTTCATCACAATGCTCCATGACCACTGTCATCACCATGCCTCATGACGCCTGTCATCTCAATGCTCCATGGCCCCTTTCATCACAATGCTCCATGAACCCAGTCATCACAATGTTCCCTGCCCTTTTCATCACAATGCTCCATGGGCCCTGTCATCACAATGCTCCATTCCCTTTTCATCAAAATGCTCCAGAACTCTTGTCATCACAATGCTCCATGCCAATGTCATCAAAATGTCCCATGACACTTGACATCAAAATGCTCCATGACCTTTGTCATCACAATGTTCCATGTCCCGTGTCATCGTAGTACTCCATGATACCTTTCATCACAATTCTAGATGACCACTGTCATCACAATGCCCCATGACAGATGTCATCACAATTTGCCATGGTCCTTGTCATCACAATGCTCCATGAACCGTGACATCACAAGGTTCCAGGACACTTGTCATCACAATGATCCATGATCACTTTCATCACAATGCTCCATGAGCCCTGACATCTCAATGCTCCATAGCCTTTGTATTCACAGTGCACCATGGCCCCTGTAATCACAGTGCTCCATGACCCCTTTCATCACAATGCTCCAAGACCCCTGTCATCACAATGCCCCATGACGCCTGCCATCACATCTCCAAGGCTTCTCTTACCAAAAAGCTCCATGACCCTTGGCATCACAAAGATCTCTGCCCATATCATCACAATGCTCCTTGTCACGTTTAATCACAATGCTCCATGCCCTTTCATCACAATGCTCCAGAATTCTTGTCATCACAATGTTCCTTGACAGTGTCATCACTATGCTCCATGACACTTGTCATCACAAAGCTCCATGACCCCTGTCATCACAATGATCCATGACTCCTTTCCTCACAGTGCTCCAGTACCCTTTTCATCACAATGCTCCATGCCATTGTCAGCACAATGCTCCTTGGACCCTGTCATCAAAATGCTCCATCCCCTTTTCGTCACAATGCTCCAGATAGCCTATCATTACAATGCTCCATGTCCGTGTCATCACAATGCGATTTGCCATTGTCATCTCAATGCTCCATGGCCCCTGTAATCACAATGTTCCTTGACCGTGTCATCACAATGCTCCAGAACACTTGTCATCATAATACTCCATTCCCGTGTCATCCCATTGCTCAATGACACTTGTCATCAAAATGTTCCTTGGCCTTTGTCATCTCAGTGCTCCATGATACCTTATTTCAAAATTCTACATGACCACTGTCATCACAATGCCCCAGGACACGTGTCATCACATTTCGCCTTGGCCCTTGTCATCTCAAGGCTGTATGAACCGTGTCATCACTAGGTTCCAGGACACTTGTCATCACAGTGATCCATGACCACTTTCATCACAATGCTCCATGAACTCTGTTATCTCAATGCTCCATGGCCTTTGTATTCACAATGCTCCATTTTCCCGATAATCGTGTTGCTCCATGAACACTTTCATCACAATGTTCCTTGACCACTGTCACCATAATGCCCCATGATGTCTCTCATCACTGTGCTCCAAGGCCACTCTAATCAAAATGCTCCATGATCTGTGTCAGCACAATATTGCATGACACTTGTCATCACAATGCTCCATGATCAGTGTAATCACAATGATCCCTGCCAATGTCATGACACTGCTCCATGTCTCCTGTCATCACAATGCTCCATGCCCTTGTCATCACAATGCTCCAGGTCTGTTGTCATCACCATGCTTCATGCCCGTGTCATCACAATGCTCCATGAATCTTGTCTTCACAATGCTCCATGGCCCATGTCATCACAATGCTCCATGACCACTGTCATCACAATTCTACACGGCCCCTCTCATCACAATGCTCCACGACACTTGTCATCACATTGCTCCATAACACCTGTCATCACAGTGTTCCCTGCCCATGTCATCACAATGCTCCATGTCCCCTATAATCACAATGCTCCATGCCTCTTTCCTCACAATGCTCCAGAATTCTTGTCATCACAATGTTCCAAGACCGTGGCATCACAATGCTCCATGGCCCTTGTCATCACAATGCTCCAGAATGCTTGTCATCACAATGTTCCATGACCGTGTCATCACAATGCTACATGACCCTGGTCATCACATTTCTCCATGACCTTTGTCATCACAATGCTCTATGTCGCTTTTCATCACAATTCTCAATGACCACTTTAATCATAACGCTCGCTGACCATTTTCATCACATTTCTCTATTGTCATTACAATTCCCCATGGCCCCTTTCTTCACAATGCTCCATGATGCTTCTCATCATAATGCTCCATGGCTTTTGTTTTCACAATGCTCCAGGACCAGTTTCCTCACAATACTCAATCCCACTTGTCCTCACAGTGCACAATGAAACCTTTCATAACAATGCTCCATGACACTTGTCATCACAATGCTCCATGGCCTTTATAGTCACAATGCTCCCATGCATTTTCATCACGATGTTCCATGAAAACTTTCATCACATTTCTCCATGACCATTGTCATCACAATACTCCATACCCTTGTCAACACAATGCTGCATAATCCCTGTCATCACAATTCTCCATGGCTGCTGTCATCACAATAATCCAGGACAATTTTCATAACAATGCTTCATGCCCACAGTCATCACAGTGCTCCATGACACCTTTCATCACAATTCCTAGATGATCAATGTCATCACAATGCCCCATGACACCTGTCGTCACAATTCGCTATGACCATTGTCCTCACAATACTCGATGAACCATGTCATCACAGTGTTCCAGGAAACATGTCATCACAATGATCCATGACGACTTTCATCACAATGCTCCATGCCAATGTCATCAAAATGCCCCATGACATTTGTCAACCCAATGTTCCATGGCCTTTGTCATCACAATGTTCCATGGCCTCTGTCATCACAGTGCTCCATGATACCTTTCATCACAATTCTAGATGACCACTGTCATCACAATGCCCCATCACAGATGTCATCACAATTTGCCATGGTCCTTGTCATCACAATGCTCCATGAACCGTGACATCACAATGTTCCAGGACACTTGTCATCACAATGATCCATGATCACTTTCAACACAATGCTCCATGAACCCTGACATCTCAATGCTCCATAGACTTTACATTCACAGTGCTCCATGGCCCCTGTAATCACAGTGCTCCATGACCCCTTTCATCACAATGCTCCAAGACCCCTGTCATCAGAATGCCCCATATGGTCTGCCCTCACATATTTCCTAGGCCTCTCTTACCAAAAAGCTACATGACCCCTGTCATCACAAAGTTCTCTGCCCATATCATCACAATGCTCCTTGTCACCTTTACTCACAATGCTCCATGCCCTTTCATCACAATGCTCCAGAATTCTTGTCATCGCAATGTTCCTTGACCGTGTCATCACAATGCTCCATGACCCTTGTCATCACAAAGCTCCATGACCTCTGTCATCACAATGATCCATGACTGCTTTCCTCACATTGCTCCAGTACCCATTTCATCACAATGCTCCATTCCATTGTCAGCACAATGCTCCTTAGACCCTGTCATCAAAATGCTCCATCCCCTTTTCATCACAATGCTCCAGATAGCCTATCATTACAATGCTCCATGTCTGTGTAATCACAATGCTCCATGCCGTTGTCATCACAACGCTCCAGAACTCTTGTCATCATAATACTCCATTCCTGTGTCATCCCATTGCTCAATGACACTTGTCATCAAAATGTTCCTTGGCCTTTGTCATCACAGTGCTCCATGATACCTTATTTCAAAATTCTACATGACCACTGTCATCACAATGCCCCAGGACACGTGTCATCACATTTCGCCTTGGCCCTTGTCATATCAAGGCTGTATGAACCGTGTCATCACTAGGTTCCAGGACACTTGTCATCACAGTGATCCATGACCACTTTCATCACATTGCTCCATGAACTCTGTTATCTCAATGCTCCATAGCCTTTGTATTCACAGTGCTCCATGACCCCTTTCATGACAATGCTCCAAGACCCCTGTCATCACAATGCCCCATGACGCCTGCCATCACAAATCTACAAGGCCTCTCTTAACAAAAAGCTCCATGACATCTGTCATCACAAAGATCTCTGCCCATATCATCACAATGCTCCTTGTCACGTTTAATCACAATGATCCATGCCCTTTCATCACAATGCTCCAGAATTCTTGTCATCGCAATGTTCCTTGACGGTTTCATCACTATGCTCCATGACACTTGTCATCTCAGAGCTCCATGACCCCTGTCATCACAATGATCCATGACTCCTTTCCTCACAGTGCTCCAGTACCCTTTTCAACACAATGCTCCATGCCATTGACAGCACAATGCTCCTTGGACCCTGTCATCAAAATGCTCCATCCCCTTTTCATCACAATGCTCCAGATAGCCTATCACTACAATGCTCCATGTCCGTGTCATCACAATGCGATTTGCCATTGTCATCACAATGCTCCATGGCCCCTGTAATCACAATGTTCCTTGACCGTGTCATCACAATGCTCCAGAACACTTGTCATCATAATACTCCATTCCCGTGTCATCCCATTGCTCAGTGACACTTGTCATCAAAATGTTCCTTGGCCTTTGTCATCACAGTGCTCCATGATACCTTATTTCAAAATTCTACATGACCAATGTCATCACAATGCCCCAGGACACGTGTCATCACATTTCGCCTTGGCCCTTGTCATCTCAAGGCTGTATGAACCATGTCATCACTAGGTTCCAGGACACTTGTCATCACAGTGATCCATGACCACTTTCATCACAATGCTCCATGAACTCTGTTATCTCAATGCTCCATGGCCTTTGTATTCACAATGCTCCATTTTCCCGATAATCGCGTTGCTCCATGAACACTTTCATCACAATGCTCCTGGACCACTGTCACCATAATGCCCCATGACGTCTCTCATCACTGTGCTCCAAGGCCACTCTCATCAAAATGCTCCATGATCTGTGTCAGCACAATATTGCATGACACTTGTCATCACAATGCTCCATGATCCCTGTAATCGCAATGATCCCTGCCAATGTCATCACAATGCTCCATGTCTCCTGTCATCACAATGCTCCATGCCCTTGTCATCACAATGCTCCAGGTCTGTTGTCATCACCATGCTTCATGTCCGTGTCATCACAATGCTCCATGAATCTTGTCTTCACAATGCTCCGTGGCCCATGTCATCACAATGCTCCATGACCACTGTCATCACAATTCTCCAAGGCCCCTCTCATCACAATGCTCCACGACACTTGTCATCACATTGCTCCATAACACCTGTCATCACAGTATTCCCTGCCCATGTCATCACAATGCTCCATGTCCCCTATAATCACAATGCTCCATGCCTGTTTCCTCACAATGCTCCAGAATTCTTGTCATCACAATGTTCCAAGACCGTGGCATCACAATGCTCCATGGCCCTTGTCATCACAATGCTCCAGAATTCTTGTCATCACAATGTTCCATGACCGTGTCATCACAATGCTACATGACCCTGGTCATCACAGTTCTCCATGACCTTTGTCATCACAATGCTCTATGTCGCTTTTCATCACAATTCTCAATGACCACTTTAATCATAACGCTCGCTGACCATTTTCATCACATTTCTCTGTCATTACAATTCCCCATGGCCCCTTTCTTCACAATGCTCCATGATGCCTGTCATCACAAAGATCCATGGCTTTTGTTTTCACAATGCTCCAGGACCAGTTTCATCACAATACTCCATCCCCCTTCTCATCACAGTGCACAATGAAACCTTTCATTACAATGCTCCATGACACTTGTCATCACAATGCTCCATGGTCTTTATCGTCACAATGCTCCCATGCATTTTCATCACGATGTTCCATGAAAACTTTCATCACATTTCTCCTTGACCATTGTCATCACAATACTCCATACCCTTGTCAACACAATGCTGCATAATCCCTGTCATCACAATTCTCCATGACTGCTGTCATCACAATAATCCAGGACAATTTTCATAACAATGCTTCATGCCCCCTGTCATCACAGTGCTCCATGACACCTTTCATCAAAATTCCTAGATGATCAATGTCATCACAATGCCCCATGACACCTGTCGTCACAATTCGCTATGACCATTGTCCTCACAATACTCGATGAACCGTGTCATCACAGTGTTGCAGGACACATGTCATCACAATGATCCATGACGACTTTCATCACAATGCTCCATGCCAATGTCATCAAAATGCCCCATGACACTTTTCATCCCAATGCTCCATGGCCTTTGTCATCACAATGTTCCATGGCCTCTTTCATCACAGTGCTCCATGATACCTTTCATCACAATTCTAGATGACCACTGTCATCACAATGCCCCATCACAGATGTCATCACAATTCGCCATGGTCCTTGTCATCACAATGCTCCATGAACCGTGACATCACAAGGTTCCAGGACACTTGTCATCACAATGATCCATGATCACTTTCAACACAATGCTCCATGAACCCTGACATCTCAATGCTCCATAGACTTTATATTCACAGTGCTCCATGACCCCTTTCATCACAATGCTCCAAGACCCCTGTCATCACAATGCCCCATGAGGTCTGCCCTCACAAATTTCCAAGGCCTCTCTTACCAAAAAGCTCCATGACCCCTGTCATCACAAAGTTCTCTGCCCATATCATCACAATGCTCCTTGTCACCTTTAATCACAATGCTCCATGCCCTTTCATCACAGTGCTCCAGAATTCTTGTCATCGTAATGTTCCTTGACCGTGTCATCACAATGCTCCATGACCCTTGTCACCACAAAGCTCCATGACTTCTGTCATCACAATGATCCATGACTGCTTTCCTCACATTGCTCCAGTACCCATTTCATCACAATGCTCCATGCCATTGTCAGCACAATGCTCCTTGGACCCTGTCATCAAAATGCTCCATCCCCTTTTCATCACAATGCTCCAGATAGCCTATCATTACAATGCTCCATGTCTGTGTCATCACAAAGCTCCATGCCGTTGTCATCACAACGCTCCAGAACTCTTGTCATCATAATACTCCATTCCCGTGTCATCCCATTGCTCAATGACACTTGTCATCAAAATGTTCCTTGGCCTTTGTCATCACAGTGCTCCATGATACCTTATTTCAAAATTCTACATGACCACTGTCATCACAATGCCCCAGGACACGTGTCATCACATTTCGCCTTGGCCCTTGTCATCTCAAGGCTGTATGAACCGTGTCATCACTAGGTTCCAGGACACTTGTCATCACAGTGATCCATGACCACTTTCATCACATTGCTCCATGAACTCTGTTATCTCAATGCTCCATAGACTTTGTATTCACAGTGCTCCATGACCCCTTTCATCACAATGCTCCAAGACCCCTGTCATCACAATGCCCCATGACGCCTGCCATCACAAATCTACAAGGCCTCTCTTACCAAAACGCTCCATGACCTCTGTCATCACAAAGATCTCTGCCCATATCATCACAATGCTCCTTGTCACGTTTAATCACAATGCTCCATGCCCTTTCATCACAATGCTCCAGAATTCTTGTCATCGCAATGTTCCTTGACGGTGTCATCACTATGCTCCATGACACTTGTCATCACAAAGCTCCATGACCCCTGTCATCACAATGATCCATGACTCCTTTCCTCACAGTGCTCCAGTACCCTTTTCAACACAATGCTCCATGCCATTGTCAGCACAATGCTCCTTGGACCCTGTCATCAAAATGCTACATCCCCCTTTCATCACAATGCTCCAGATAGCCTATCATTACAATGCTCCATGTCCGTGTCATCACAATGCGATTTGCCATTGTCATCACAATGCTCCATGCCCCTATAATCACAATGTTCCTTGACCGTGTCATCACAATGCTACAGAACACTTGTCATCATAATACTCCATTCCCGTGTCATCCCATTGCTCAAAGACACTTGTCATCAAAATGTTCCTTGGCCTTTGTTATCACAGTGCTCCATGATACCTTATTTCAAAATTCTACATGACCAATGTCATCACAATGCCCCAGGACACGTGTCATCACATTTCCCCTTGGCCCTTGTCATCTCAAGGCTGTATGAACCGTGTCATCACTAGGTTCCAGGACACTTGTCATCACAGTGATCCATGACCACTTTCATCACAATGCTCCATGAACTCTGTTATCTCAATGCTCCATGGCCTTTGTATTCACAATGCTCCATTGTCCCGATAATCGCGTTGCTCCATGAACACTTTCATCACAATGCTCCTGGACCACTGTCACCATAATGCCCCATGACGTCTCTCATCACTGTGCTCCAAGGCCACTCTCATCAAAATGCTCCATGATCTGTGTCAGCACAATATTGCATGACACTTGTCATCACAATGCTCCATGATCCCTGTAATCGCAATGATCCCTGCCAATGTCATCACAATGCTCCATGTCTCCTGTCATCACAATGCTCCATGCCCTTGTCATCACAATGCTCCAGGTCTGTTGTCATCACCATGCTTCATGCCCGTGTCATCACAATGCTCCATGAATCTTGTCTTCACAATGCTCCGTGGCCCATGTCATCACAATGCTCCATGACCACTGTCATCACAATTCTCCAAGGCCCCTCTCATCACAATGCTCCACGACACTTGTCATCACATTGCTCCATAACACCTGTCATCACAGTATTCCCTGCCCATGTCATCACAATGCTCCATGTCCCCTATAATCACAATGCTCCATGCCTGTTTCCTCACAATGCTCCAGAATTCTTGTCATCACAATGTTCCAAGACCGTGGCATCACAATGCTCCATGGCCCTTGTCATCACAATGCTCCAGAATTCTTGTCATCACAATGTTCCATGACCGTGTCATCACAATGCTACATGACCCTGGTCATCACAGTTCTCCATGACCTTTGTCATCACAATGCTCTATGTCGCTTTTCATCACAATTCTCAATGACCACTTTAATCATAACGCTCGCTGACCATTTTCATCACATTTCTCTGTCATTACAATTCCCCATGGCCCCTTTCTTCACAATGCTCCATGATGCCTGTCATCACAAAGATCCATGGCTTTTGTTTTCACAATGCTCCAGGACCAGTTTCATCACAATACTCCATCCCCCTTCTCATCACAGTGCACAATGAAACCTTTCATTACAATGCTCCATGACACTTGTCATCACAATGCTCCATGGTCTTTATCGTCACAATGCTCCCATGCATTTTCATCACGATGTTCCATGAAAACTTTCATCACATTTCTCCTTGACCATTGTCATCACAATACTCCATACCCTTGTCAACACAATGCTGCATAATCCCTGTCATCACAATTCTCCATGACTGCTGTCATCACAATAATCCAGGACAATTTTCATAACAATGCTTCATGCCCCCTGTCATCACAGTGCTCCATGACACCTTTCATCAAAATTCCTAGATGATCAATGTCATCACAATGCCCCATGACACCTGTCGTCACAATTCGCTATGACCATTGTCCTCACAATACTCGATGAACCGTGTCATCACAGTGTTCCAGGACACATGTCATCACAATGATCCATGACGACTTTCATCACAATGCTCCATGCCAATGTCATCAAAATGCCCCATGACACTTGTCATCCCAATGCTCCATGGCCTTTGTCATCACAATGTTCCATGGCCTCTGTCATCACAGTGCTCCATGATACCTTTCATCACAATTCTAGATGACCACTGTCATCACAATGCCCCATCACAGATGTCATCACAATTCGCCATGGTCCTTGTCATCACAATGCTCCATGAACCGTGACATCACAAGGTTCCAGGACACTTGTCATCACAATGATCCATGATCACTTTCAACACAATGCTCCATGAACCCTGACATCTCAATGCTCCATAGACTTTATATTCACAGTGCTCCATGACCCCTTTCATCACAATGCTCCAAGACCCCTGTCATCACAATGCCCCATGAGGTCTGCCCTCACAAATTTCCAAGGCCTCTCTTACCAAAAAGCTCCATGACCCCTGTCATCACAAAGTTCTCTGCCCATATCATCACAATGCTCCTTGTCACCTTTAATCACAATGCTCCATGCCCTTTCATCACAGTGCTCCAGAATTCTTGTCATCATAATGTTCCTTGACCGTGTCATCACAATGCTCCATGACCCTTGTCACCACAAAGCTCCATGACTTCTGTCATCACAATGATCCATGACTGCTTTCCTCACATTGCTCCAGTACCCATTTCATCACAATGCTCCATGCCATTGTCAGCACAATGCTCCTTGGACCCTGTCATCAAAATGCTCCATCCCCTTTTCCTCACAATGCTCCAGATAGCCTATCATTACAATGCTCCATGTCTGTGTCATCACAAAGCTCCATGCCGTTGTCATCACAACGCTCCAGAACTCTTGTCATCATAATACTCCATTCCCGTGTCATCCCATTGCTCAATGACACTTGTCATCAAAATGTTCCTTGGCCTTTGTCATCACAGTGCTCCATGATACCTTATTTCAAAATTCTACATGACCACTGTCATCACAATGCCCCAGGACACGTGTCATCACATTTCGCCTTGGCCCTTGTCATCTCAAGGCTGTATGAACCGTGTCATCACTAGGTTCCAGGACACTTGTCATCACAGTGATCCATGACCACTTTCATCACATTGCTCCATGAACTCTGTTATCTCAATGCTCCATAGACTTTGTATTCACAGTGCTCCATGACCCCTTTCATCACAATGCTCCAAGACCCCTGTCATCACAATGCCCCATGACGCCTGCCATCACAAATCTACAAGGCCTCTCTTACCAAAACGCTCCATGACCTCTGTCATCACAAAGATCTCTGCCCATATCATCACAATGCTCCTTGTCACGTTTAATCACAATGCTCCATGCCCTTTCATCACAATGCTCCAGAATTCTTGTCATCGCAATGTTCCTTGATGGTGTCATCACTATGCTCCATGACACTTGTCATCACAAAGCTCCATGACCCCTGTCATCACAATGATCCATGACTCCTTTCCTCACAGTGCTCCAGTACCCTTTTCAACACAATGCTCCATGCCATTGTCAGCACAATGCTCCTTGGACGCTGTCATCAAAATGCTACATCCCCCTTTCATCACAATGCTCCAGATAGCCTATCATTACAATGCTCCATGTCCGTGTCATCACAATGCGATTTGCCATTGTCATCACAATGCTCCATGCCCCTATAATCACAATGTTCCTTGACCGTGTCATCACAATGCTGCAGAACACTTGTCATCATAATACTCCATTCCCGTGTCATCCCATTACTCAAAGACACTTGTCATCAAAATGTTCCTTGGCCTTTGTTATCACAGTGCTCCATGATACCTTATTTCAAAATTCTACATGACCAATGTCATCACAATGCCCCAGGACACGTGTCATCACATTTCCCCTTGGCCCTTGTCATCTCAAGGCTGTATGAACCGTGTCATCACTAGGTTCCAGGACACTTGTCATCACAGTGATCCATGACCACTTTCATCACAATGCTCCATGAACTCTGTTATCTCAATGCTCCATGGCCTTTGTATTCACAATGCTCCATTGTCCCGATAATCGCGTTGCTCCATGAACACTTTCATCACAATGCTCCTGGACCACTGTCACCATAATGCCCCATGACGTCTCTCATCACTGTGCTCCAAGGCCACTCTCATCAAAATGCTCCATGATGTGTGTCAGCACAGTATTGCATGACACTTGTCATCACAATGCTCCATGATCCCTGTAATCACAATGATCCCTGCCAATGTCATCACAATGCTCCATGTCTCCTGTCATCACAATGCTCCATTCCTTTGTCATCACAATGCTCCAGGTCTGTTGTCATCACCATGCTTCATGCCCGTGTCATCACAATGCTCCATGAATCTTGTCTTCACAATGCTCCGTGGCCCATGTCATCACAATGCTCCATGACCACTGTCATCACAATTCTCCAAGGCCCCTCTCATCACAATGCTCCACGACACTTGTCATCACATTGCTCCATAACACCTGTCATCACAGTGTTCCCTGCCCATGTCATCACAATGCTCCATGTCCCCTATAATCACAATGCTCCATGCCTGTTTCCTCACAATGCTCCAGAATTCTTGTCGTCACAATGTTCCATGACCGTGGCATCACAATGCTCCATGTCCCTTGTCATCACAATGCTCCAGAATTCTTGTCATCACAATGTTCCATGACCGTGTCATCACAATGCTACATGACCCTGGTCATCACATTTCTCCATGACCTTTCTCATCACAATGCTCTATGTCGCTTTTCATCACAATTCTCAATGACCACTTTAATCATAACGCTCGCTGACCATTTTCATCACATTTCTCTATTGTCATTACAATTCCCCATGGCCCCTTTCGTCTCAATGCTCCATGATGCCTGTCATCACAAAGCTCCATGGCTTTTGTTTTCACAATGCTCCAGGACCAGATTCATCACAATACTCCATCCCCCTTGTCATCACAGTGCACAATGAAACCTTTCACTACAGTGCTCCATGACACTTGTCATCACAATGCTCCATGGCCTTTATAGTCACAATGCTCCCAGGCATTTTCATCACGATGTTCCATGAAAACTTTCATCACATTTCTCCATGACCGACCATTGTCATCCAAATAGTCCATACCATTGTCAACACAATGCCACATAGTCCCTGTCATCACAATTCTCCATGACTGCTGTCATCACAATAATCCAGGACAATTTTCATAACAATGCTTCATGCCCCCAGTCATCACAGTGCTCCATGACACCTTTCATCACAATTCCTAGATGATCAATGTCATCACAATGCCCCATGACACCTGTCGTCACAATTCGCTATGACCCTTGTCATCACAATACTCGATGAACCGTGTCATCACAGTGTTCCAGGACACATGTCATCACAATGATCCATGACTACTTTCATCACAATGCTCCAATACACCTGTCATCAAAATGCTCCATGGCCCCTGTTATCATATTGCTCCATGATCTCTTTCATCACAATGCTCCATGACCACTGTCATCACCATGCCTCATGACGCCTGTCATCTCAATGCTCCATGGCCCCTTTCATCAAAATGCTCCATGAACCCAGTCATCACAATGTTCCCTGCCCTTTTCATCACAATGCTCCATGGGCCCTGTCATCACAATGCTCCATTCCCTTTTCATCAAAATGCTCCAGAACTCTTGTCATCACAATGCTCCATGCCAATGTCATCAAAATGTCCCATGACACTTGTCATCAAAATGCTCCATGACCTTTGTCATCACAATGTTCCATGTCCCGTGTCATCGTAGTACTCCATGATACCTTTCATCACAATTCTAGATGACCACTGTCATCACAATGCCCCATGACAGATGTCATCACAATTCGCCATGGTCCTTGTCATCACAATGCTCCATGAACCGTGACATCACAAGGTTCCAGGACACTTGTCATCACAATGATCCATGATCACTTTCATCACAATGCTCCATGAGCCATGACATCTCAATGCTCCATAGCCTTTGTATTCACAGTGCACCATGGCCCCTGTAATCACAGTGCTCCATGACCCCTTTCATCACAATGCTCCAAGACCCCTGTCATCACAATGCCCCATGACGCCTGCCATCACAAATCTCCAAGGCTTCTCTTACCAAAAAGCTCCATGACCCTTGGCATCACAAAGATCTCTGCCCATATCATCACAATGCTCCTTGTCACGTTTAATCACAATGCTCCATGCCCTTTCATCACAATGCTCCAGAATTCTTGTCATCACAATGTTCCTTGACGGTGTCATCACTATGCTCCATGACACTTGTCATCACAAAGCTCCATGACCCCTGTCATCACAATGATCCATGACTCCTTTCCTCACAGTGCTCCAGTACCCTTTTCATCACAATGCTCCATGCCATTGTCAACACAATGCTCCTTGGACCCTGTCATCAAAATGCTCCATCCCCTTTTCGTCACAATGCTCCAGATAGCCTATCATTACAATGCTCCATGTCTGTGTCATCACAAAGCTCCATGCCGTTGTCATCACAACGCTCCAGAACTCTTGTCATCATAATACTCCATTCCCGTGTCATACCATTGCTCAATGACACTTGTCATCAAAATGTTCCTTGGCCTTTGTCATCTCAGTGCTCCATGATACCTTATTTCAAAATTCCACATGACCAATGTCATCACAATGCCCAAGGACACGTGTCATCACATTTCGCCTTGGCCCTTGTCATCTCAAGGCTGTATGAACCGTGTCATCACTAGGTTCCAGGACACTTGTCATCACAGTGATCCATGACCACTTTCATCACAATGCTCCATGAACTCTGTTATCTCAATGCTCCATGGCCTTTGTATTCACAATGCTCCATTTTCCCGATAATCGCGTTGCTCCATGAACACTTTCATCACAATGTTCCTTGACCACTGTCACCATAATGCCCCATGATGTCTCTCATCACTGTGCTCCAAGGCCACTCTAATCAAAATGCTCCATGATCTGTGTCAGCACAATATTGCATGACACTTGTCATCACAATGCTCCATGATCAGTGTAATCACAATGATCCCTGCCAATATCATGACACTGCTCCATGTCTCCTGTCATCACAATGCTCCATGCCCTTGTCATCACAATGCTCCAGGTCTGTTGTCATCACCATGCTTCATGCCCGTGTCATCACAATGCTCCATGAATCTTGTCTTCACAATGCTCCATGGCCCATGTCATCACAATGCTCCATGACCACTGTCATCACAATTATTCACGACCCCTCTCATCACAATGCTCCACGACACTTGTCATCACATTGCTCCATAACACCTGTCATCACAGTGTTCCCTGCCCATGTCATCACAATGCTCCATGTCCCCTATAATCACAATGCTCCATGCCTGTTTCCTCACAATGCTCCAGAATTCTTGTCATCACAATGTTCCAAGACCGTGGCATCACAATGCTCCAGAATGCTTGTCATCACAATGTTCCATGACCGTGTCATCACAATGCTACATGACCCTGGTCATCACAGTTCTCCATGACCTTTGTCATCACAATGCTCTATGTCGCTTTTCATCACAATTCTCAATGACCACTTTAATCATAACGCTCGCTGACCATTTTCACCACATTTCTCTATTGTCATTACAATTCCCCATGGCCCCTTTCTTCACAATGCTCCATGATGCTTGTCATCATAATGCTCCATGGCTTTTGTTTTCACAATGCTCCAGGACCAGTTTCCTCACAATACTCAATCCCACTTGTCATCACAGTGCACAATGAAACCTTTCATAACAATGCTCCATGACACTTGTCATCACAATGCTCCATGGCCTTTATAGTCACAATGCTCCCATGCATTTTCATCACGATATTCCATGAAAACTTTCATCACATTTCTCCATGACCATTGTCATCACAATAGTCCATACCCTTGTCAACACAATGCTGCATAATCCCTGTCATCACAATTCTCCATGGCTGCTGTCATCACAATAATCCAGGACAATTTTCATAACAATGCTTCATGCCCACAGTCATCACAGTGCTCCATGACACCTTTCATCACAATTCCTAGATGATCAATGTCATCACAATGCCCCATGACACCTGTCGTCACAATTCGCTATGACCATTGTCCTCACAATACTCGATGAACCATGTCATCACAGTGTTCCAGGAAACATGTCATCACAATGATCCATGACGACTTTCATCACAATGCTCCATGCCAATGTCATCAAAATGCCCCATGACATTTGTCAACCCAATGCTCCATGGCCTTTGTCATCACAATGTTCCATGGCCTCTGTCATCACAGTGCTCCATGATACCTTTCATCACAATTCTAGATGACCACTGTCATCACAATGCCCCATCACAGATGTCATCACAATTTGCCATGGTACTTGTCATCACAATGCTCCATGAACCGTGACATCACAAGGTTCCAGGACACTTGTCATCACAATGATCCATGATCACTTTCAACACAATGCTCCATGAACCCTGACATCTCAATGCTCCATAGACTTTACATTCACAGTGCTCCATGGCCCCTGTAATCACAGTGCTCCATGACCCCTTTCATCACAATGCTCCAAGACCCCTGTCATCACAATGCCCCATATGGTCTGCCCTCACATATTTCCAAGGCCTCTCTTACCAAAAAGCTACATGACCCCTGTCATCACAAAGTTCTTTGCCCATATCATCACAATGCTCCTTGTCACCTTTACTCACAATGCTCCATGCCCTTTCATCACAATGCTCCAGAATTCTTGTCATCGCAATGTTCCTTGACCGTGTCATCACAATGCTCCATGACCCTTGTCATCACAAAGCTCCATGACCTCTGTCATCACAATGATCCATGACTGCTTTCCTCACATTGCTCCAGTACCCATTTCATCACAATGCTCCATTCCATTGTCAGCACAATGCTCCTTAGACCCTGTCATCAAAATGCTCCATCCCCTTTTCATCACAATGCTCCAGATAGCCTATCATTACAATGCTCCATGTCTGTGTAATCACAATGCTCCATGCCGTTGTCATCACAACGCTCCAGAACTCTTGTCATCATAATACTCCATTCCTGTGTCATCCCATTGCTCAATGACACTTGTCATCAAAATGTTCCTTGGCCTTTGTCATCACAGTGCTCCATGATACCTTATTTCAAAATTCTACATGACCACTGTCATCACAATGCCCCAGGACACGTGTCATCACATTTCGCCTTGGCCCTTGTCATATCAAGGCTGTATGAACCGTGTCATCACTAGGTTCCAGGACACTTGTCATCACAGTGATCCATGACCACTTTCATCACATTGCTCCATGAACTCTGTTATCTCAATGCTCCATAGCCTTTGTATTCACAGTGCTCCATGACCCCTTTCATGACAATGCTCCAAGACCCCTGTCATCACAATGCCCCATGACGCCTGCCATCACAAATCTACAAGGCCTCTCTTAACAAAAAGCTCCATGACATCTGTCATCACAAAGATCTCTGCCCATATCATCACAATGCTCCTTGTCACGTTTAATCACAATGATCCATGCCCTTTCATCACAATGCTCCAGAATTCTTGTCATCGCAATGTTCCTTGACGGTTTCATCACTATGCTCCATGACACTTGTCATCTCAGAGCTCCATGACCCCTGTCATCACAATGATCCATGACTCCTTTCCTCACAGTGCTCCAGTACCCTTTTCAACACAATGCTCCATGCCATTGACAGCACAATGCTCCTTGGACCCTGTCATCAAAATGCTCCATCCCCTTTTCATCACAATGCTCCAGATAGCCTATCACTACAATGCTCCATGTCCGTGTCATCACAATGCGATTTGCCATTGTCATCACAATGCTCCATGGCCCCTGTAATCACAATGTTCCTTGACCGTGTCATCACAATGCTCCAGAACACTTGTCATCATAATACTCCATTCCCGTGTCATCCCATTGCTCAGTGACACTTGTCATCAAAATGTCCCTTGGCCTTTGTCATCACAGTGCTCCATGATACCTTATTTCAAAATTCTACATGACCAATGTCATCACAATGCCCCAGGACACGTGTCATCACATTTCGCCTTGGCCCTTGTCATCTCAAGGCTGTATGAACCATGTCATCACTAGGTTCCAGGACACTTGTCATCACAGTGATCCATGACCACTTTCATCACAATGCTCCATGAACTCTGTTATCTCAATGCTCCATGGCCTTTGTATTCACAATGCTCCATTTTCCCGACAATCGCGTTGCTCCATGAACACTTTCATCACAATGCTCCTGGACCACTGTCACCATAATGCCCCATGACGTCTCTCATCACTGTGCTCCAAGGCCACTCTCATCAAAATGCTCCATGATCTGTGTCAGCACAATATTGCATGACACTTGTCATCACAATGCTCCATGATCCCTGTAATCGCAATGATCCCTGCCAATGTCATCACAATGCTCCATGTCTCCTGTCATCACAATGCTCCATGCCCTTGTCATCACAATGCTCCAGGTCTGTTGTCATCACCATGCTTCATGCCCGTGTCATCACAATGCTCCATGAATCTTGTCTTCACAATGCTCCGTGGCCCATGTCATCACAATGCTCCATGACCACTGTCATCACAATTCTCCAAGGCCCCTCTCATCACAATGCTCCACGACACTTGTCATCACATTGCTCCATAACACCTGTCATCACAGTATTCCCTGCCCATGTCATCACAATGCTCCATGTCCCCTATAATCACAATGCTCCATGCCTGTTTCCTCACAATGCTCCAGAATTCTTGTCATCACAATGTTCCAAGACCGTGGCATCACAATGCTCCATGGCCCTTGTCATCACAATGCTCCAGAATTCTTGTCATCACAATGTTCCATGACCGTGTCATCACAATGCTACATGACCCTGGTCATCACAGTTCTCCATGACCTTTGTCATCACAATGCTCTATGTCGCTTTTCATCACAATTCTCAATGACCACTTTAATCATAACGCTCGCTGACCATTTTCATCACATTTCTCTGTCATTACAATTCCCCATGGCCCCTTTCTTCACAATGCTCCATGATGCCTGTCATCACAAAGATCCATGGCTTTTGTTTTCACAATGCTCCAGGACCAGTTTCATCACAATACTCCATCCCCCTTCTCATCACAGTGCACAATGAAACCTTTCATTACAATGCTCCATGACACTTGTCATCACAATGCTCCATGGTCTTTATCGTCACAATGCTCCCATGCATTTTCATCACGATGTTCCATGAAAACTTTCATCACATTTCTCCTTGACCATTGTCATCACAATACTCCATACCCTTGTCAACACAATGCTGCATAATCCCTGTCATCACAATTCTCCATGACTGCTGTCATCACAATAATCCAGGACAATTTTCATAACAATGCTTCATGCCCCCTGTCATCACAGTGCTCCATGACACCTTTCATCAAAATTCCTAGATGATCAATGTCATCACAATGCCCTATGACACCTGTCGTCACAATTCGCTATGACCATTGTCCTCACAATACTCGATGAACCGTGTCATCACAGTGTTCCAGGACACATGTCATCACAATGATCCATGACGACTTTCATCACAATGCTCCATGCCAATGTCATCAAAATGCCCCATGACACTTGTCATCCCAATGCTCCATGGCCTTTGTCATCACAATGTTCCATGGCCTCTGTCATCACAGTGCTCCATGATACCTTTCATCACAATTCTAGATGACCACTGTCATCACAATGCCCCATCACAGATGTCATCACAATTCGCCATGGTCCTTGTCATCACAATGCTCCATGAACCGTGACATCACAAGGTTCCAGGACACTTGTCATCACAATGATCCATGATCACTTTCAACACAATGCTCCATGAACCCTGACATCTCAATGCTCCATAGACTTTATATTCACAGTGCTCCATGACCCCTTTCATCACAATGCTCCAAGACCCCTGTCATCACAATGCCCCATGAGGTCTGCCCTCACAAATTTCCAAGGCCTCTCTTACCAAAAAGCTCCATGACCCCTGTCATCACAAAGTTCTCTGCCCATATCATCACAATGCTCCTTGTCACCTTTAATCACAATGCTCCATGCCCTTTCATCACAGTGCTCCAGAATTCTTGTCATCGTAATGTTCCTTGACCGTGTCATCACAATGCTCCATGACCCTTGTCACCACAAAGCTCCATGACTTCTGTCATCACAATGATCCATGACTGCTTTCCTCACATTGCTCCAGTACCCATTTCATCACAATGCTCCATGCCATTGTCAGCACAATGCTCCTTGGACCCTGTCATCAAAATGCTCCATCCCCTTTTCATCACAATGCTCCAGATAGCCTATCATTACAATGCTCCATGTCTGTGTCATCACAAAGCTCCATGCCGTTGTCATCACAACGCTCCAGAACTCTTGTCATCATAATACTCCATTCCCGTGTCATCCCATTGCTCAATGACACTTGTCATCAAAATGTTCCTTGGCCTTTGTCATCACAGTGCTCCATGATACCTTATTTCAAAATTCTACATGACCACTGTCATCACAATGCCCCAGGACACGTGTCATCACATTTCGCCTTGGCCCTTGTCATCTCAAGGCTGTATGAACCGTGTCATCACTAGGTTCCAGGACACTTGTCATCACAGTGATCCATGACCACTTTCATCACATTGCTCCATGAACTCTGTTATCTCAATGCTCCATAGACTTTGTATTCACAGTGCTCCATGACCCCTTTCATCACAATGCTCCAAGACCCCTGTCATCACAATGCCCCATGACGCCTGCCATCACAAATCTACAAGGCCTCTCTTACCAAAACGCTCCATGACCTCTGTCATCACAAAGATCTCTGCCCATATCATCACAATGCTCCTTGTCACGTTTAATCACAATGCTCCATGCCCTTTCATCACAATGCTCCAGAATTCTTGTCATCGCAATGTTCCTTGACGGTGTCATCACTATGCTCCATGACACTTGTCATCACAAAGCTCCATGACCCCTGTCATCACAATGATCCATGACTCCTTTCCTCACAGTGCTCCAGTACCCTTTTCAACACAATGCTCCATGCCATTGTCAGCACAATGCTCCTTGGACCCTGTCATCAAAATGCTACATCCCCCTTTCATCACAATGCTCCAGATAGCCTATCATTACAATGCTCCATGTCCGTGTCATCACAATGCGATTTGCCATTGTCATCACAATGCTCCATGCCCCTATAATCACAATGTTCCTTGACCGTGTCATCACAATGCTGCAGAACACTTGTCATCATAATACTCCATTCCCGTGTCATCCCATTGCTCAAAGACACTTGTCATCAAAATGTTCCTTGGCCTTTGTTATCACAGTGCTCCATGATACCTTATTTCAAAATTCTACATGACCAATGTCATCACAATGCCCCAGGACACGTGTCATCACATTTCCCCTTGGCCCTTGTCATCTCAAGGCTGTATGAACCGTGTCATCACTAGGTTCCAGGACACTTGTCATCACAGTGATCCATGACCACTTTCATCACAATGCTCCATGAACTCTGTTATCTCAATGCTCCATGGCCTTTGTATTCACAATGCTCCATTGTCCCGATAATCGCGTTGCTCCATGAACACTTTCATCACAATGCTCCTGGACCACTGTCACCATAATGCCCCATGACGTCTCTCATCACTGTGCTCCAAGGCCACTCTCATCAAAATGCTCCATGATCTGTGTCAGCACAATATTGCATGACACTTGTCATCACAATGCTCCATGATCCCTGTAATCGCAATGATCCCTGCCAATGTCATCACAATGCTCCATGTCTCCTGTCATCACAATGCTCCATGCCCTTGTCATCACAATGCTCCAGGTCTGTTGTCATCACCATGCTTCATGCCCGTGTCATCACAATGCTCCATGAATCTTGTCTTCACAATGCTCCGTGGCCCATGTCATCACAATGCTCCATGACCACTGTCATCACAATTCTCCAAGGCCCCTCTCATCACAATGCTCCACGACACTTGTCATCACATTGCTCCATAACACCTGTCATCACAGTATTCCCTGCCCATGTCATCACAATGCTCCATGTCCCCTATAATCACAATGCTCCATGCCTGTTTCCTCACAATGCTCCAGAATTCTTGTCATCACAATGTTCCAAGACCGTGGCATCACAATGCTCCATGGCCCTTGTCATCACAATGCTCCAGAATTCTTGTCATCACAATGTTCCATGACCGTGTCATCACAATGCTACATGACCCTGGTCATCACAGTTCTCCATGACCTTTGTCATCACAATGCTCTATGTCGCTTTTCATCACAATTCTCAATGACCACTTTAATCATAACGCTCGCTGACCATTTTCATCACATTTCTCTGTCATTACAATTCCCCATGGCCCCTTTCTTCACAATGCTCCATGATGCCTGTCATCACAAAGATCCATGGCTTTTGTTTTCACAATGCTCCAGGACCAGTTTCATCACAATACTCCATCCCCCTTCTCATCACAGTGCACAATGAAACCTTTCATTACAATGCTCCATGACACTTGTCATCACAATGCTCCATGGTCTTTATCGTCACAATGCTCCCATGCATTTTCATCACGATGTTCCATGAAAACTTTCATCACATTTCTCCATGGCCATTGTCATCACAATAGTCCATACCCTTGTCAACACAATGCTGCATAATCCCTGTCATCACAATTCTCCATGACTGCTGTCATCACAATAATCCAGGACAATTTTCATAACAATGCTTCATGCCCCCAGTCATCACAGTGCTCCATGACACCTTTCATCACAATTCCTAGATGATCAATGTCATCACAATGCCCCATGACACCTGTCGTCACAATTCGCTATGACCCTTGTCATCACAATACTCGATGAACCGTGTCATCACAGTGTTCCAGGACACATGTCATCACAATGATCCATGACTACTTTCATCACAATGCTCCAATACACCTGTCATCAAAATGCTCCATGGCCCCTGTTATCATATTGCTCCATGATCTCTTTCATCACAATGCTCCATGACCACTGTCATCACCATGCCTCATGACGCCTGTCATCTCAATGCTCCATGGCCCCTTTCATCAAAATGCTCCATGAACCCAGTCATCACAATGTTCCCTGCCCTTTTCATCACAATGCTCCATGGGCCCTGTCATCACAATGCTCCATTCCCTTTTCATCAAAATGCTCCAGAACTCTTGTCATCACAATGCTCCATGCCAATGTCATCAAAATGTCCCATGACACTTGTCATCAAAATGCTCCATGACCTTTGTCATCACAATGTTCCATGTCCCGTGTCATCGTAGTACTCCATGATACCTTTCATCACAATTCTAGATGACCACTGTCATCACAATGCCCCATGACAGATGTCATCACAATTCGCCATGGTCCTTGTCATCACAATGCTCCATGAACCGTGACATCACAAGGTTCCAGGACACTTGTCATCACAATGATCCATGATCACTTTCATCACAATGCTCCATGAGCCATGACATCTCAATGCTCCATAGCCTTTGTATTCACAGTGCACCATGGCCCCTGTAATCACAGTGCTCCATGACCCCTTTCATCACAATGCTCCAAGACCCCTGTCATCACAATGCCCCATGACGCCTGCCATCACAAATCTCCAAGGCTTCTCTTACCAAAAAGCTCCATGACCCTTGGCATCACAAAGATCTCTGCCCATATCATCACAATGCTCCTTGTCACGTTTAATCACAATGCTCCATGCCCTTTCATCACAATGCTCCAGAATTCTTGTCATCACAATGTTCCTTGACGGTGTCATCACTATGCTCCATGACACTTGTCATCACAAAGCTCCATGACCCCTGTCATCACAATGATCCATGACTCCTTTCCTCACAGTGCTCCAGTACCCTTTTCATCACAATGCTCCATGCCATTGTCAACACAATGCTCCTTGGACCCTGTCATCAAAATGCTCCATCCCCTTTTCGTCACAATGCTCCAGATAGCCTATCATTACAATGCTCCATGTCTGTGTCATCACAAAGCTCCATGCCGTTGTCATCACAACGCTCCAGAACTCTTGTCATCATAATACTCCATTCCCGTGTCATACCATTGCTCAATGACACTTGTCATCAAAATGTTCCTTGGCCTTTGTCATCTCAGTGCTCCATGATACCTTATTTCAAAATTCCACATGACCAATGTCATCACAATGCCCCAGGACACGTGTCATCACATTTCGCCTTGGCCCTTGTCATCTCAAGGCTGTATGAACCGTGTCATCACTAGGTTCCAGGACACTTGTCATCACAGTGATCCATGACCACTTTCATCACAATGCTCCATGAACTCTGTTATCTCAATGCTCCATGGCCTTTGTATTCACAATGCTCCATTTTCCCGATAATCGCGTTGCTCCATGAACACTTTCATCACAATGTTCCTTGACCACTGTCACCATAATGCCCCATGATGTCTCTCATCACTGTGCTCCAAGGCCACTCTAATCAAAATGCTCCATGATCTGTGTCAGCACAATATTGCATGACACTTGTCATCACAATGCTCCATGATCAGTGTAATCACAATGATCCCTGCCAATGTCATGACACTGCTCCATGTCTCCTGTCATCACAATGCTCCATGCCCTTGTCATCACAATGCTCCAGGTCTGTTGTCATCACCATGCTTCATGCCCGTGTCATCACAATGCTCCATGAATCTTGTCTTCACAATGCTCCATGGCCCATGTCATCACAATGCTCCATGACCACTGTCATCACAATTATTCACGACCCCTCTCATCACAATGCTCCACGACACTTGTCATCACATTGCTCCATAACACCTGTCATCACAGTGTTCCCTGCCCATGTCATCACAATGCTCCATGTCCCCTATAATCACAATGCTCCATGCCTGTTTCCTCACAATGCTCCAGAATTCTTGTCATCACAATGTTCCAAGACCGTGGCATCACAATGCTCCAGAATGCTTGTCATCACAATGTTCCATGACCGTGTCATCACAATGCTACATGACCCTGGTCATCACAGTTCTCCATGACCTTTGTCATCACAATGCTCTATGTCGCTTTTCATCACAATTCTCAATGACCACTTTAATCATAACGCTCGCTGACCATTTTCACCACATTTCTCTATTGTCATTACAATTCCCCATGGCCCCTTTCTTCACAATGCTCCATGATGCTTGTCATCATAATGCTCCATGGCTTTTGTTTTCACAATGCTCCAGGACCAGTTTCCTCACAATACTCAATCCCACTTGTCATCACAGTGCACAATGAAACCTTTCATAACAATGCTCCATGACACTTGTCATCACAATGCTCCATGGCCTTTATAGTCACAATGCTCCCATGCATTTTCATCACGATATTCCATGAAAACTTTCATCACATTTCTCCATGACCATTGTCATCACAATAGTCCATACCCTTGTCAACACAATGCTGCATAATCCCTGTCATCACAATTCTCCATGGCTGCTGTCATCACAATAATCCAGGACAATTTTCATAACAATGCTTCATGCCCACAGTCATCACAGTGCTCCATGACACCTTTCATCACAATTCCTAGATGATCAATGTCATCACAATGCCCCATGACACCTGTCGTCACAATTCGCTATGACCATTGTCCTCACAATACTCGATGAACCATGTCATCACAGTGTTCCAGGAAACATGTCATCACAATGATCCATGACGACTTTCATCACAATGCTCCATGCCAATGTCATCAAAATGCCCCATGACATTTGTCAACCCAATGCTCCATGGCCTTTGTCATCACAATGTTCCATGGCCTCTGTCATCACAGTGCTCCATGATACCTTTCATCACAATTCTAGATGACCACTGTCATCACAATGCCCCATCACAGATGTCATCACAATTTGCCATGGTACTTGTCATCACAATGCTCCATGAACCGTGACATCACAAGGTTCCAGGACACTTGTCATCACAATGATCCATGATCACTTTCAACACAATGCTCCATGAACCCTGACATCTCAATGCTCCATAGACTTTACATTCACAGTGCTCCATGGCCCCTGTAATCACAGTGCTCCATGACCCCTTTCATCACAATGCTCCAAGACCCCTGTCATCACAATGCCCCATATGGTCTGCCCTCACATATTTCCAAGGCCTCTCTTACCAAAAAGCTACATGACCCCTGTCATCACAAAGTTCTTTGCCCATATCATCACAATGCTCCTTGTCACCTTTACTCACAATGCTCCATGCCCTTTCATCACAATGCTCCAGAATTCTTGTCATCGCAATGTTCCTTGACCGTGTCATCACAATGCTCCATGACCCTTGTCATCACAAAGCTCCATGACCTCTGTCATCACAATGATCCATGACTGCTTTCCTCACATTGCTCCAGTACCCATTTCATCACAATGCTCCATTCCATTGTCAGCACAATGCTCCTTAGACCCTGTCATCAAAATGCTCCATCCCCTTTTCATCACAATGCTCCAGATAGCCTATCATTACAATGCTCCATGTCTGTGTAATCACAATGCTCCATGCCGTTGTCATCACAACGCTCCAGAACTCTTGTCATCATAATACTCCATTCCTGTGTCATCCCATTGCTCAATGACACTTGTCATCAAAATGTTCCTTGGCCTTTGTCATCACAGTGCTCCATGATACCTTATTTCAAAATTCTACATGACCACTGTCATCACAATGCCCCAGGACACGTGTCATCACATTTCGCCTTGGCCCTTGTCATATCAAGGCTGTATGAACCGTGTCATCACTAGGTTCCAGGACACTTGTCATCACAGTGATCCATGACCACTTTCATCACATTGCTCCATGAACTCTGTTATCTCAATGCTCCATAGCCTTTGTATTCACAGTGCTCCATGACCCCTTTCATGACAATGCTCCAAGACCCCTGTCATCACAATGCCCCATGACGCCTGCCATCACAAATCTACAAGGCCTCTCTTAACAAAAAGCTCCATGACATCTGTCATCACAAAGATCTCTGCCCATATCATCACAATGCTCCTTGTCACGTTTAATCACAATGATCCATGCCCTTTCATCACAATGCTCCAGAATTCTTGTCATCGCAATGTTCCTTGACGGTTTCATCACTATGCTCCATGACACTTGTCATCTCAGAGCTCCATGACCCCTGTCATCACAATGATCCATGACTCCTTTCCTCACAGTGCTCCAGTACCCTTTTCAACACAATGCTCCATGCCATTGACAGCACAATGCTCCTTGGACCCTGTCATCAAAATGCTCCATCCCCTTTTCATCACAATGCTCCAGATAGCCTATCACTACAATGCTCCATGTCCGTGTCATCACAATGCGATTTGCCATTGTCATCACAATGCTCCATGGCCCCTGTAATCACAATGTTCCTTGACCGTGTCATCACAATGCTCCAGAACACTTGTCATCATAATACTCCATTCCCGTGTCATCCCATTGCTCAGTGACACTTGTCATCAAAATGTCCCTTGGCCTTTGTCATCACAGTGCTCCATGATACCTTATTTCAAAATTCTACATGACCAATGTCATCACAATGCCCCAGGACACGTGTCATCACATTTCGCCTTGGCCCTTGTCATCTCAAGGCTGTATGAACCATGTCATCACTAGGTTCCAGGACACTTGTCATCACAGTGATCCATGACCACTTTCATCACAATGCTCCATGAACTCTGTTATCTCAATGCTCCATGGCCTTTGTATTCACAATGCTCCATTTTCCCGACAATCGCGTTGCTCCATGAACACTTTCATCACAATGCTCCTGGACCACTGTCACCATAATGCCCCATGACGTCTCTCATCACTGTGCTCCAAGGCCACTCTCATCAAAATGCTCCATGATCTGTGTCAGCACAATATTGCATGACACTTGTCATCACAATGCTCCATGATCCCTGTAATCGCAATGATCCCTGCCAATGTCATCACAATGCTCCATGTCTCCTGTCATCACAATGCTCCATGCCCTTGTCATCACAATGCTCCAGGTCTGTTGTCATCACCATGCTTCATGCCCGTGTCATCACAATGCTCCATGAATCTTGTCTTCACAATGCTCCGTGGCCCATGTCATCACAATGCTCCATGACCACTGTCATCACAATTCTCCAAGGCCCCTCTCATCACAATGCTCCACGACACTTGTCATCACATTGCTCCATAACACCTGTCATCACAGTATTCCCTGCCCATGTCATCACAATGCTCCATGTCCCCTATAATCACAATGCTCCATGCCTGTTTCCTCACAATGCTCCAGAATTCTTGTCATCACAATGTTCCAAGACCGTGGCATCACAATGCTCCATGGCCCTTGTCATCACAATGCTCCAGAATTCTTGTCATCACAATGTTCCATGACCGTGTCATCACAATGCTACATGACCCTGGTCATCACAGTTCTCCATGACCTTTGTCATCACAATGCTCTATGTCGCTTTTCATCACAATTCTCAATGACCACTTTAATCATAACGCTCGCTGACCATTTTCATCACATTTCTCTGTCATTACAATTCCCCATGGCCCCTTTCTTCACAATGCTCCATGATGCCTGTCATCACAAAGATCCATGGCTTTTGTTTTCACAATGCTCCAGGACCAGTTTCATCACAATACTCCATCCCCCTTCTCATCACAGTGCACAATGAAACCTTTCATTACAATGCTCCATGACACTTGTCATCACAATGCTCCATGGTCTTTATCGTCACAATGCTCCCATGCATTTTCATCACGATGTTCCATGAAAACTTTCATCACATTTCTCCTTGACCATTGTCATCACAATACTCCATACCCTTGTCAACACAATGCTGCATAATCCCTGTCATCACAATTCTCCATGACTGCTGTCATCACAATAATCCAGGACAATTTTCATAACAATGCTTCATGCCCCCTGTCATCACAGTGCTCCATGACACCTTTCATCAAAATTCCTAGATGATCAATGTCATCACAATGCCCTATGACACCTGTCGTCACAATTCGCTATGACCATTGTCCTCACAATACTCGATGAACCGTGTCATCACAGTGTTCCAGGACACATGTCATCACAATGATCCATGACGACTTTCATCACAATGCTCCATGCCAATGTCATCAAAATGCCCCATGACACTTGTCATCCCAATGCTCCATGGCCTTTGTCATCACAATGTTCCATGGCCTCTGTCATCACAGTGCTCCATGATACCTTTCATCACAATTCTAGATGACCACTGTCATCACAATGCCCCATCACAGATGTCATCACAATTCGCCATGGTCCTTGTCATCACAATGCTCCATGAACCGTGACATCACAAGGTTCCAGGACACTTGTCATCACAATGATCCATGATCACTTTCAACACAATGCTCCATGAACCCTGACATCTCAATGCTCCATAGACTTTATATTCACAGTGCTCCATGACCCCTTTCATCACAATGCTCCAAGACCCCTGTCATCACAATGCCCCATGAGGTCTGCCCTCACAAATTTCCAAGGCCTCTCTTACCAAAAAGCTCCATGACCCCTGTCATCACAAAGTTCTCTGCCCATATCATCACAATGCTCCTTGTCACCTTTAATCACAATGCTCCATGCCCTTTCATCACAGTGCTCCAGAATTCTTGTCATCGTAATGTTCCTTGACCGTGTCATCACAATGCTCCATGACCCTTGTCACCACAAAGCTCCATGACTTCTGTCATCACAATGATCCATGACTGCTTTCCTCACATTGCTCCAGTACCCATTTCATCACAATGCTCCATGCCATTGTCAGCACAATGCTCCTTGGACCCTGTCATCAAAATGCTCCATCCCCTTTTCATCACAATGCTCCAGATAGCCTATCATTACAATGCTCCATGTCTGTGTCATCACAAAGCTCCATGCCGTTGTCATCACAACGCTCCAGAACTCTTGTCATCATAATACTCCATTCCCGTGTCATCCCATTGCTCAATGACACTTGTCATCAAAATGTTCCTTGGCCTTTGTCATCACAGTGCTCCATGATACCTTATTTCAAAATTCTACATGACCACTGTCATCACAATGCCCCAGGACACGTGTCATCACATTTCGCCTTGGCCCTTGTCATCTCAAGGCTGTATGAACCGTGTCATCACTAGGTTCCAGGACACTTGTCATCACAGTGATCCATGACCACTTTCATCACATTGCTCCATGAACTCTGTTATCTCAATGCTCCATAGACTTTGTATTCACAGTGCTCCATGACCCCTTTCATCACAATGCTCCAAGACCCCTGTCATCACAATGCCCCATGACGCCTGCCATCACAAATCTACAAGGCCTCTCTTACCAAAACGCTCCATGACCTCTGTCATCACAAAGATCTCTGCCCATATCATCACAATGCTCCTTGTCACGTTTAATCACAATGCTCCATGCCCTTTCATCACAATGCTCCAGAATTCTTGTCATCGCAATGTTCCTTGACGGTGTCATCACTATGCTCCATGACACTTGTCATCACAAAGCTCCATGACCCCTGTCATCACAATGATCCATGACTCCTTTCCTCACAGTGCTCCAGTACCCTTTTCAACACAATGCTCCATGCCATTGTCAGCACAATGCTCCTTGGACCCTGTCATCAAAATGCTACATCCCCCTTTCATCACAATGCTCCAGATAGCCTATCATTACAATGCTCCATGTCCGTGTCATCACAATGCGATTTGCCATTGTCATCACAATGCTCCATGCCCCTATAATCACAATGTTCCTTGACCGTGTCATCACAATGCTGCAGAACACTTGTCATCATAATACTCCATTCCCGTGTCATCCCATTGCTCAAAGACACTTGTCATCAAAATGTTCCTTGGCCTTTGTTATCACAGTGCTCCATGATACCTTATTTCAAAATTCTACATGACCAATGTCATCACAATGCCCCAGGACACGTGTCATCACATTTCCCCTTGGCCCTTGTCATCTCAAGGCTGTATGAACCGTGTCATCACTAGGTTCCAGGACACTTGTCATCACAGTGATCCATGACCACTTTCATCACAATGCTCCATGAACTCTGTTATCTCAATGCTCCATGGCCTTTGTATTCACAATGCTCCATTGTCCCGATAATCGCGTTGCTCCATGAACACTTTCATCACAATGCTCCTGGACCACTGTCACCATAATGCCCCATGACGTCTCTCATCACTGTGCTCCAAGGCCACTCTCATCAAAATGCTCCATGATCTGTGTCAGCACAATATTGCATGACACTTGTCATCACAATGCTCCATGATCCCTGTAATCGCAATGATCCCTGCCAATGTCATCACAATGCTCCATGTCTCCTGTCATCACAATGCTCCATGCCCTTGTCATCACAATGCTCCAGGTCTGTTGTCATCACCATGCTTCATGCCCGTGTCATCACAATGCTCCATGAATCTTGTCTTCACAATGCTCCGTGGCCCATGTCATCACAATGCTCCATGACCACTGTCATCACAATTCTCCAAGGCCCCTCTCATCACAATGCTCCACGACACTTGTCATCACATTGCTCCATAACACCTGTCATCACAGTATTCCCTGCCCATGTCATCACAATGCTCCATGTCCCCTATAATCACAATGCTCCATGCCTGTTTCCTCACAATGCTCCAGAATTCTTGTCATCACAATGTTCCAAGACCGTGGCATCACAATGCTCCATGGCCCTTGTCATCACAATGCTCCAGAATTCTTGTCATCACAATGTTCCATGACCGTGTCATCACAATGCTACATGACCCTGGTCATCACAGTTCTCCATGACCTTTGTCATCACAAT